>NC_134485.1:379259069-379506569 GCF_040206685.1 Ascaphus truei
GGAGTGACTGACTGGGGGGGTATGGTTGTGATGGATATAAGTTATTACAGAGAGGAATCTAATAGAATCCTAGGTGATCCATTAACCTATGAAAAACTTGTAGGTAATCCAACTGAGGGGTTCAGAAAGGAGTTAACCACTATCATGGAAAAGGGATTTGAGGATGAAATCATCACTAAAAAAGAACTTGATTTTCTGATAGTTAAAAATCCTAGGATACCGGTATTCTATTTTATTCCCAAACTCCACAAGAACCCAACCAGACCCCCGGCCGTCCTATAATATCGGGCATAGGTTCACTCACGTCAAATTTGAGTACATTTTTAGATCATCTACTACAGAAATATGTCCAGGAGACACCCTCATACCTAAGAGACACTTCACATGTTTTAAAATTAATCCAAGACATTAAATGGGACGAGCAGTGTATTTGGGTTACATGTGACGTGGTGTCCCTCTATACCTCTATACAACATATTGATGGTTTGAAAGCTGTACAATTAGCGCTTGAGGGAGATATAAATGTGGGGGATGATTTGAAATCTTTTATTTTGGGAGGGATTCACCATATCCTCACCCATAATTATTTTAATTATGATGGGGAGTACTTTCTCCAGACATGCGGCACTGCGATGGGCACCAGGTTTGCACCTAGCTACGCTAACCTATTTATGGCCATGTGGGAGCGTGGCTATGTGTGGAATGATAACCCACATGGTGCAAACCTGGTGCTCTGGAAGAGATTCATCGATGATGTGCTGTGTGTCTGGAGAGGTACGGTGGAAGAACTGGAGCTATTTAAACTCTATTTGAATGAAAACCCCTTTAACATAAAATTTACGTTTAATAGCAGTCATCAAAGCATTAACTTCTTGGACCTGACCCTATATGTGGAGAACAATTTGATACATACTAAAACGTACCACAAGGAGGTGGATGCGAATACGTATTTGCTGGCATCAAGCCACCACCATCCTAAGTGGATACAGAATATCCCTCAGGGACAGGCCCTAAGAATAAAAAGAAATTGTTCCCAGGATAATGTTTGTCTGGAACAGTTAAACTCTCTTAGAGATAAATTCATTGAAAGAGACTATAACAGGGAAAGGGTTAACAAAGCCCTGGACACTGTTAAAAATGTAGATAGATTAACTCTTATCAATTCTAAAAAGAGCATACCCACTACACAAGGAGAATTCATCCCATTTATTACTAAGTTTAACCGCATGGCCCCAAAAATCAAGAAAATTATGAGTAAACATTGGGGGATTCTCCTGAGAGATCCGATACTTAGTACCTTTTTGCCTAAATATCCTCAAATTGTATATAAACGCGCCCAAAACCTGAAAAATAAAATATCGCCTAGCTGTCCTTTAAGTGGGCCTAAGTATAAAAGTACAACATGGCTATCTAATTTGAAAGGTTTTTATACATGTGGGAAATGTATTGGATATTCTTTTAGTGTGAAAGGTAATCAATTTCAGTCAAATATAACTTTGAAAAGCTATGAGATAGACACATTTATTAATTGTAAAAGTAAGTATTGTGTGTATTTATTAGAGTGCCCCTGCGGCTTGCAGTTCGTAGGGAGGACGGGGAGAATGCTACAACGTAGATTGGCAGAACATGTTTACAATATACGTAAGGGGTTACAGACACATAGTGTTTCTAATCATTTCAAAAACAAACACAACCAAAATCCAGAGGGACTGATCTGTAGGGGTATAGAGTGCCCAAAAGCTAATTGGAGAGGAGGTGACAGGTTAAATTATTTATCCAAAAGGGAGACCTTTTGGATCTATACCCTTAAAACCTTGTCACCCCGTGGTTTAAATATAGATTTCGATCTGGCCTCTTTTCTAGCAGATTAAAGTACTCTCTTCCCCGTCATATAGATTTATCTAATATGTTTTTTTAGCTGGCCATCTAAGGTTCATCAATTGTACATGCATTAGCCAGATATAAATCATTTCATTTTTAAAACTATTTTGTTCAAGTAATATGTGCTGGGTTTGTTGCCACTTAATCTCAGGGTTAAATCTCTAGTGTTATCAACCAGGATGTTATGATTATGTGCATTTTATTGATTATTTGTGGATGTATGTATTGATATATGTGTAGCGGTCATGTAAAATGCCTACAGTCATCTCTCCTGTTGGCAGTAAGGCCTGGTAAGTGTGGGCATGCCAGCAGTAATTATGGAGGTTTCCCCTCACACCCTGGTGGGGTGCCCTGTGTATGGCTGGGACTGGTCACATGCTCTGACTCCATGGTTAGTGATGTCAGAGGTGTGTCAGCCTCAGAAGCTTACATAAGGCACAGCACTGTGTTTAAAAGTTAGTTCTGCTGAGAGGAGGAAGGAGTTCCAGCTCTTGTCAGAGCTGAGGAAGGAGTTCAAGTTCTATCAGAGTGTCAGTTATGTTATAGTAACTCCATGGGAGGCTGTGTCCAGGGACCTGGCACAGTACAGTGATTCCTGCGGGAATAAGTGAATCCCTGATCTAGGTGATATACCTATCTAAAGGGAGCACGGGCGAGATGATTGGCTGAATATACCCATTGTGGAGGGCAGCTATGCCCACCGTGACAATAAAGATGGAGCTGATCAGAGAAACCCCTGTGTGTGAGAGTCCCATGATTATACAGGAGGTTGCACCACCGAGGAGTTCCTCGTCAGGATCATCCCCATGCGGACGCAGGGACCCTGGTGAGGTGGAGGCGCTGCACTGGAACTAGGTGAGACTCAGCACACTACCTCAGCTGCCTGTCTGACGGGTCCTCCCCACACACCATCATGCGGGAGACTCAGGAGTCCTGTAGCCAACAGGTGCACCATCAGGCATATCTAATGTAATGGGGTCCGGTTAGACCACAGGGGCCAATGTGAGATTGGGTGGGTCAGGCCGGGCCAGAAACACCGTTACATTTGGAGGCGCTGCTGAGATCAGATCTGTCATCAGGACAGGCTCTAGCTAGGCACACTGGGAAACAGGGAGAGTGTCTGCTGCCACTTTGTGCTGCGTAGGGACGGACCTAGGGGTGGTCAGGGGGCTGATGGAGTATGTCAGTTCGCAGGGACGACCTAGGGGCCTGAAAGGAGTGAGGGGTCTGGAGCCGGGTTATAGCTGACCGAGTCACCTTGAGGCAGTGCTAGTTGGTAGGATGCCAGAAGGGATAGCCTGTTAACTTGGTCAGGAGTCCTGGAGAGGGTCTGCGCTAGGCTGACCAAGACAGGTAGACGCCCCAAGTACTGCATGGCAGAGCCAGAGTACCTAGCCCATTCCAGACACTCACCGTAGGGAGCACAGACTGGGAGGAAGGAGTCACAGCAGACACTGAGAGAGTGAGCCTAGCCTGAGGTAGTGCAACACTGGGTCACACCTAGATAAGGTACACATGTGGTGGTGCATCTGAAGCTGATCTTTATTGTACCGGTGTGGTGGCTGCCCCGCAGAGTGGAGCCCCATGTACGACAACTGTTACGAGAGAGTGGAGGATCCGCGTGGTGCGGAGAACATGAAATGGCGGACAGAGGCTGATGGGGAGGGCACCCGTGGCGTGCAACCCACTGAAGAGCAGACTGTCGCCGAGTTGTCATTGACCAGGCTGCTCTGGAGCGGAGCGAAGGCTATGGCTGCCCCGTTTTTATCCTGTATGGGACAGCGAGGGGCCACCCTTGAAGAGTGTGAAGAAATTGTTATAATTGGGGGAGAATCCCGTGAGGAGAGCCAACAGATGGACTTTTTGGGCTCAAAAGTCAACCAAAATGGCGGTTCCCGCTTGCTAGGGAAACCGCATGGGACAGTTACAGAAAATGTGGCTGGTGCAGGACTTGCAAAAAGCTGGCCGGGAATGGCGCGAACAGCAGAGCCCCGCCCTGAAGGGGGGCATGGCGCGAAGGCTATGGCTGCGCCGGGATGGACAGTGACTAATTCAGCCCCTGTGCTGAGTCAACCGCTGAGTTTGTGGGACCCTCCCCTGATTTCTACCAGGGGGAGTGACTTTCAACTATGGCCTGTGGGGATGCACCCACTGGGCCCAGGGACTGATATTCAGGCGGCGCCACTACAAAAAGTAGTTCCGGCCGTAGAAGAGCCGTGCAAAAAGGATGGCTATCTTGCACGAAGGGCGGCTGCCAGGAAAAGGCGGGAACTAGCCGCGGGAAAAGACCCCCACCCTTGTGGGGAAATTGGCGCGAAAACGCTAACCGCGCCCACCAGGACTGAGAAAGGCGCGGCCTTAATTAAGGGGCATGATATTCCCCTGTGGGACCCGCCCATTATTGCAACCCCTGGGGGCGGGTTCCAGCTCTGTCAGAGAAGGGAGGAGCCGAAGCAGGGAGTGGCGGATCCAGCAACTTCCATCAGTCAGTTGCGAGGAACCACTGAGAAGGAGAGACCTGTACAGGAAGTGGCTCCTGTAAAGAGAATGGCCTGCTCCTCCACTGTGGGCACAATGGTCTCTACACAGCCCTACTCAGTGCCCGGCGGGGTGCTAGTAGTGAGGGTGGCCAATACAGAGACGGTGGTTGGGCTATGCCTACAATGCGGGCTGCCCGGAGGCACGGTCAACACGGCGGCACGTTGCCCTCATTGCGGGACTTTGTACCTGTGGCCTATGCCCACATTCATTCCTATACAGCCTGCTGACCCCCCGGTGGACGTGACAAGGCGCTCCGCCGAGTCCCCGGGCGCGCTATGGATCAACCGCGCGAGTCCCGGAAACAAGGGACTGGAGCCGGTCAAGTCGGCTGGGTCACTGGCGATTGAGGCGGCTGAATCAACCCCCGCGTTCGGGGAAAAGAGACTGTCACCCCGCCTGGAGACCCCTAAGTCCGGGCGAGGGGATTACTCAGACGAGGACCTCCGTGAGCTGGCGGTGGTAAAAGCGGAGCTGAAAAGGCATACCGGGAGAACGACACCCCGTGGGGTGAGTGGCAGGACGTCCCCCGCAGATCGGCGATCCGACCGACGGAGTCCCGCCATTCCAGGACCTGGCGGAGACGGGAGAGAGACGCCTACACCCCTGCGGACGGGTAAGCCAAGCAGCCCTATTACTTACTTGGTTGCAGCCGACGGCGAAGCGCTGGAAGGGCCGCGCCAGGCCCAACGCGCACGTGGAGAGACGGCATCACTTCCGGTGGCGACGGCGGAGCAACCGGATGTCGTCATAGAGGAAGAGATCCCGCATGGGGGTCCCACGCGAGATGGCGACGCTTCCGGTTCCAGGGAGGACGTCACTTCCGGTGGCGACGGCGGAACCCAGGAAGAAAAAGCAGCGACGCTTCGGCGATCGGGGGAAGGTCCCCGATCACTTACAAGGCCCAGAAATTGGAGAGACGATCTCAGGACTGAGGAGGGTGAGACATCATCCTTGGACCAGTCTACGGACAGCCAGGAGCGGGTCGTAACCCCGTGGGGTCCCGTTCCGTGCCCCTATGCCCAAACCCCCGCCATAGTTAATACCCCTACCCCCATCACACGGTCACCGGGTTCACCGCCTAGCCTGGAGTACGTGGACAATTCACCGGGGGGCGAGGGAAGACGGACTGGGGAAAGGCAGCGCAGTGGCGCTACGGAGGGCGATTCACGGGGAGGGGGAGAATTGAGGGTAGCAGATACAGCACCCCAACCGGCAGTAAAGGCTCCGGGGTCCTCGAGGTGGTTCGACTCGCGATCCACAAGGTCGTCAGGGGTATTTTCGTTTGACGACGACAGGGAACCAGGGCCTAACCCATTTAAGGAGACCCGGTGGTGGGCCCCGCTATTTGAAGGGTACTCCGCGTGGATGGACCGTACTCGGTTCCTCATCCGGCGGGAGGACGTGGTAGATTTCTGGTGGAAAGAGGGAGAGTTTACACCCGAGCAGAGGGACAGGGAATTACAGGAGAGGTGGTTCCAGCTGGAGCGTAGAGACATAGCGCCCATGGGTCCCGACACACTGTCAGATCCAGTCGATCCTGATGAGCCCCTATCATGGGTGTTACCTGGGAGGGCAGGTAATGCTGATCTGACCAAGGTCAGTAGGGCAGAGAGGGCTATAATAGTCAAATATAAAAAATCCCATGGGTTGGAGTATCCCTATGTTCCGGAGCCCCTGATGGATGAAATTGAGGACAATAGGGAAACGTGGCTCCAATAAACTATAGAGCTGTATTTAGTCAATAGGGGGAGCGCCATTGTAGGTAAGAAGGCGGAAGAAAGGATAGACACCCTGATGCGAGTGTGGAGCATAGGGAGAAATGTTCACAAACATAGGGTGACCTATGTGCCAAAGAGAGGATCGCCTAGGCATTACTATGTCACGGTCCTGGATATGGGTAACAGGGAGGTGAGGAAACCCGACCCAGATCACTATTTTTAGGGGGTACTAACGCATCACGCGGGTCTGTGGCTGCTGGTCGGGGCGGGCTTGGCGGATGACTGTATTCATGTGTACTGCATTATGAGGAAATTTGTGTGATGTTAATTATGTTTTCCGTTACAGTGCTTCCTGGAAAGAGGTATACAAATTTAGGTCCCAGCGAGGGCGATGGGATTCACCAGGGGGAGAATGTAGCGGTCATGTAAAATGCCTACAGTCATCTCTCCTGTTGGCAGTAAGGCCTGGTAAGTGTGGGCATGCCAGCAGTAATTATGGAGGTTTCCCCTCACACCCTGGTGGGGTGCCCTGTGTATGGCTGGGACTGGTCACATGCTCTGACTCCATGGTTAGTGATGTCAGAGGTGTGTCAGCCTCAGAAGCTTACATAAGGCACAGCACTGTGTTTAAAAGTTAGTTCTGCTGAGAGGAGGAAGGAGTTCCAGCTCTTGTCAGAGCTGAGGAAGGAGTTCAAGTTCTATCAGAGTGTCATTTATGTTATAGTAACTCCATGGGAGGCTGTGTCCAGGGACCTGGCACAGTACAGTGATTCCTGCGGGAATAAGTGAATCCCTGATCTAGGTGATATACCTATCTAAAGGGAGCACGGGCGAGATGATTGGCTGAATATACCCATTGTGGAGGGCAGCTATGCCCACCGTGACAATAAAGATGGAGCTGATCAGAGAAACCCCTGTGTGTGAGAGTCCCATGATTATACAGGAGGTTGCACCACCGAGGAGTTCCTCGTCAGGATCATCCCCATGCGGACGCAGGGACCCTGGTGAGGTGGAGGCGCTGCACTGGAACTAGGTGAGACTCAGCACACTACCTCAGCTGCCTGTCTGACGGGTCCTCCCCACACACCATCATGCGGGAGACTCAGGAGTCCTGTAGCCAACAGGTGCACCATCAGGCATATCTACACTGTAATGGGGTCCGGTTAGACCACAGGGGCCAATGTGAGATTGGGTGGGTCAGGCCGGGCCAGAAACACCGTTACATATGTATTTAACCCTTCGGGGTATTGTTACAAAGATGTGCTGAAGATATTGCCATCAAATCTTAATGCAAGATTCCCTATTAGTAGTAATTAGGCTGATAGTGGGGTGTTAATTGCATTAGGTAAATGTGTGTTCAATTAACTGTGTAGTCCAGGGTATATATAGATCAGTAGGTAGCAACTCCCCCTCACCACTGATGAAGTGACCGCATTGCGTCACGAAACGCGTTTGGAGAGGGAGGAGCTGGAGCGGGCACGTCCGTCAGTAGCTAGGAGATCAGCTGGGAAAGATTTGGCGGCAGCGTGACGTCATCAAACTGCGCTGAGAGAGGCGTTTGCCTCGTTGAGCAGGGAGCAGAAACAACACGCAAGTACTGGTTGCAACACTTCAAGCTACACAAGCTGCATTAGCACATGAGAACCGGGAAGGGGGGCGTTAACAGGCAGCTGCGCAGAGTCTGACGCCAACACCGGGGTTTGTGAGGAGTGAGAGTGTAGTTACCACAGGGACCATTGCCCCAGACTGTATCAAGCTGTCTTTTCACAGCCTGGCTTATGTAAGTAAGCATTTGGCTGTTTTTATTATTTTATTGTCATTAAATTTTATCAAATCTGCACCATCATTTCCCTTGTTATTTCCTTTCCGGGAACACACGGGGTATACCCCTAAGGGGAGCTGCTGTGAGAGAACAGAAGAGTGAACTGACATTTAAAGGAAAACACGTGGGGTTCGTGATATCCGAAAAAAGAAGTCAGGTAGGGGGAGTTTTTTTTTTTTTCAGCGCGAGCAGGGAAATTTAAAAAAACAAACACGTGTGCTGCTTGGGCCAATATTTACTCGCCCGGGGGTTAAATCCACCCGCCCCGGGCGTGTAAATGTATAGGATTGTCGAGCACTGTATATATATATACAGGGAAAGGCTCAGCAAAAATATGCAAAATGTATTTTATTGGCCCAATGTTTCGACTACCCTCATGAGCCTTTATTAAGAGGTCTTGATCCCTTTGTTATTTTTGTACAGTACCTTATAGGTGCTCTGATAGCAGCACCCTCTCCAGTAGTCTGGTCTCTACAATTTAAGCATGTGCCCCAATCCCTTCACATTGTTATATATACATATATAGACACATACACATTTGTAGTATTTTTAAAAGCTTCATTAAGATCAATCACAAAAAAGCAGTAATGCGACATTTTGGGTCAACAATCTAACAATCAAACGCTCATATCCTCTAATCTGACACTTACCTGTGATTATTCTGCAGAATCTGCTGTTTCACCTGAAGAAACTCCTTGGTATTGGGATCAACATGCTCTATTTTGCATCTCAGCGCTTGGTAATTTGCAAGGCAATTTGGGGTGCGTCTTGATATGTTTGTTTCACAAACGTTAACCATGTCTCTAATAAGCTAAGTATAAAATATCAGAAAGCAAAGACAAGATATTAACTAAAAATTGCTCCTTTCATGGGACACTTTCAACGTTGATTTGGCAAAAGGTGCTATCAAGTTTATGCTATTTAACTCAAATTTCTTAACCAGGGAGGTTTCCACCGTATCAGAAAAATCGTTGATTTTTTTTTTTATGCTAAAAAGAATGGAAACAGTGTTGCCCTGAGATGTAGATACAGTACATCCATTTATAATATCTGTAAAGCAGAACTGATATTGATACCGACCAAATCCGTCACTAATGCAAATAGAGTAACAAGGTGCCACATACATTGCCGACTACATTAATTAGTATTACATTTACCTGGCAGAGGTCCTGCTTGGTTGATAAAAGTTTCTTATCAATGTTGTTCTCCATGGCCTCTCTGTGAGGAATAAGCTGATAAAATTCAGACATTATTTGTGTTACCGCATCTGTTCTTGCGCCTGTGCCTAAGGCCCTTTTTGCTTGAAGCAGAATTCCCTCGGCCTTGCTTACCTTTAAATCACAAATGAGAGCAAAGACAATCCACATCATTTACAAATAGCACCGACCAATATTAAACTTATAAGCGTTTTATATATTTGAAATACAATGCAAATGTGAACATTTATCACTCTTAGATTAGAACAAAATGCAACATGATGACCAAGAAAATAATGTTGGAAGTAAGAATTAAAATAGTAATGTGGTTGACAGAGAATTTATGGGCATCTCTTGATATAATCAGACAAAATCAACATTTCAACAAATGTTTATATCACATTTTAAACTAAAGACGTTTAAATTTAGACAAAAAGTGTATTTTTCTCATACAACTTCAGAAACAAATGTAGATAAATGATCACTATGGCAGGGTTTCCTTAAAACACCCAACTATCTTTTGACTACTATTTATAGTAGGGGTGTCTAGGCACAGTCCTCAAAGGCTACTAACAAGATAGGTTTTCTAGATTTCTCTAATTAAGGCCTGGGACATAGTGCCTCTCAAACGTGCTGAGACGCGCTGAGGCTCAGGGAAAGCGGTGCTTTCCCTGGCCTTACACAGCGCGCCATCAGGGGGCTCACGTGAACTGCTCACGTAACCGGCCCTGCGCTCCGGCAAGCGGGGAAATTTCAAGACGCCGTCAGACACGCTTCCCCAAGCGTGCTGATGCGTGCGCGAGCCCCTGCTAAAGCCGCTCTCATTGCGGCTGCAGGGGCTCAGTGCCGAGCAGCAGCACGGCTCAACACGGGTCAGCGTATAAGCACTGACCATGTCCCAGGAGTAACACATACTGTATTTAACCAATTAGCCCTGTTTTCATGATCACCAAGACAATTTGTGTAAGTATCTATTGCTCTGGAAACCTGGCCAGTCGGCAGCTCCCGAGGTTACTAAACGTCAGTAATACGGATGTATATAAAAAAAATAAACAAACCGAGGGGAAAAAAAGACATGAAAATTGTCTCCCAAGACCATTAAAATAAAACAACGTATTGATATCAATGTTTTAACCAGTGCTCAGTTCTAGACTTACATCGTTGAGACTGATACTGTTTACTGGACACAAAAGTATATTGTCCAGATGACCAAGAGCTTCTACCCAGATTGATTCCACAAAGTAAGCGACTTCCGGAGACAGTTTAGTAGTATGTATGGCTTCTTCAAGTAGCACCTATTTGGATTAAATACAAAAGGATTTGATTTAAAAACCTCGATATTCAGACAACTTCAAGCAGCCCTAGACTTCCAAATAGTACTACAAGGTGCACAATGATTTTGGGATAGCTAAAGGATGACAATTGTGGCTTCAAATGAGAGTGCATTGTGCGCTTTCACTCAGGGATTGTCACTATTATTATTATTAATATAATCACAATTGTTTCTTCATAATAAGCCAACATATTGGCAGCGCGCCGAGTTGGAAAGACAATAACATTACAACATTAGCAAACACTTGTACGGTATGTAGGTGGGGCCCTGCTTCAAGGAGATTACCATCAAATATATTTTGTATACAGTAGATAAAATATTTTCAAATCTGTTACAAACACAAAATCATTACTTTGAGGAATTGTTATCAAAGATTTATGCAGGAAAATCAATGTCTACAAACATTTTCAGTAAGTGGAAAAATAATCAGCAGGTGCAATATTGGTTTGGAGCAGTAAGGCGGTTCATTATTTTCTAATATTGAATAATGTTACTCTGCTACACTATTAGTTTTTCACCAATTTTTAAAAAGAATATACTTAAAGCTGCAGACCAAGCAATAGCCTACACATTTTTTTTTTAAAACAATTATCAGTTCTGTACTATGAGAAAATACTTTTTACATTTAAAATAAAAAAAAATTCTGAATGAAATATTTTATGTTTTATAATGTAACAATCATTTCTTGTTTCTATAGCAACCATTTACAAAGCCACGCTCCCTGCCTCTTCTGAAACATGCTCCGACACACCTCTTTTTGAGCCCTGCCCTCTCTCTAGCAGTGCACCAAATTGTATCTAGTGACTGCCTTCCCACAGAAGGCATGATCTTCCCCACAGAAGTTTGCATCTTTGGTCCTCTTCTGCTGCATTGACAGGCATTTAGTGAACCCGCGAGGCAAATCTTCACCGATCGATCACAGGAGAACAGATCGATCGGCAACTTGGCCAATTACTTTATCATTGTGTGAATTGTATTGATGCATATATTAAAGGTAAAGCAGGGGGGAGGAGGGGAGGGAAACGGCAGCTTAGACTGCTGCTTTAAATCCAGGAAGCAATTATTTGCTTTTGAGCACCCTAATGCATTTTTGTCTTGTATAAGCAATAAAAAAAAAAAAACAACATTCAATGTTTTGGGCCACGCAGATCTCACTCTGGCCATATGGGGCATGTGAATGCCTTGCTCTTAATGAAGAAAGATGTTTGCTATGCAGAATAATATGCAGACTTTCAGTACAGTGTGTGCAGTATTGCTCATGACTACATCACAAGAACACAACATATAAAACATACTACACCTATGGTTAACATGTCCAAAGCTAAACGGATATGAATTATTATTATTATAGGTCTGAAAGCTGTTAAAATAATCTGGGGTCTACAATGTATTGAAGGACACAATGGGTCAGATTCGTCTAGTGCCAGTACGGGTTAGCGCACACGATCCAGCGTTAACGTTCATTCAAGTTAATGGGAGTGAATGTCGGCTTGGGTACGCTAACCCAGGGGAGCGCAAACTTTTTTTGCTGCGCGCCCCCCTGCCTGCTCTCCTCCGTTGCTCCCCTCCCCCTCTTAACTCACGCAGTGTCAAATAACGCCGCAGGGTCGTTGTAGAGGGAGAGAGGGGTTGGCCCGGTATTAAAGGGGTTGCCCCCCATATGGCCACCCCCCTGACCTCACCAGGGAGGCAAGGGGTTAACTGGACTGCGGTCCAGGAATGTGGCTTACACCTTGTCATGTCAGGAAAATGTATGTTCCCCTGTTCCCATGTTTCATTATAATCCTGTATTTTAATGTTTTAAAGTGCATTTCTGTATCTACAGTTCTGGAGGTCGCAGAGAGTTGATATTTGGCTAATGTGTGGTGTCACTGTAGGCATTAAAAACTGGCAAATTTCGACCCACTGAGCCCCCCAGAATGGAACTTATTAATATGTGTAGATATTAAAGTGTATATGTATGGTATTTTGGATCTGTTCTAAAAATGCAGACTCTCTTTGCTATGCTAATAGGTCATGAAGGGCAGCCGGCTGATTGAGCCTAAGCACTGTGATCAAAAGTTAACTGTCTGATTGTTTAGTAAGAAGGAGGGGAGGGACAGGGACTTGGAGCACAGCAAAAAACTTACCTCAGATCCTACTCAAAGATACCTCGTCCAGCTTAGGTCACACCTAGAACTGGGTGAAGTCCTCTATATCTTGGATCCTAAAGAGTTGGGCTTCCTGTACACACCAGACCCAATTATACCTATTTTTTATCATCTCCCGAAGATCCATAAAACCCTGACGCAACCTCCAGGTAGGCCAATTGTGTCGGGAATTGGATCTTTGGGAGATGCTTTATCACGTTATATTGATTTTTTTCTACAGCCTCTGGTGCTCAGCCTGCCCTCTTACACCAAAGATTCCAGACATCTAATTGAAGACTTAAAAACAATAAATTGGACCACCAACTGTGTCTGGGTGACTATGGATGTGAAGTCGTTGTACTCCATCATAGACCACAGGCAGGGCATAGAGGCTGTACAGCACTTTCTTAACAAACCTGATCTCTCCCCTGCACTTTGTATTTTTTTGATCGAATCTATCACATTTCTGCTCACGCACAACTACTTTAGCTATGATTCACAATTTTATTTGCAACTCACTGGCACTGCAATGGGTACGTCTTTTGCACCCTCTTACGCGAATCTTTTCATGGGGTTTTGGGAATCACTTTTTATTTATAGTGATTTAAATTTATTTAGGAAACACATTTTGTTTTATCGCCGCTATATCGACGATCTGTTTTTTATTTGGGAGGGTGACACTCACACTCTGGAGCTTTTTATCCAGTCTTTAAATTCTAACAATTATAACCTATAATTCACACATGAGCACAGTAGTAATCAAATACACTTTTTGGATATTCTTATTTATGTTGATCTAAGGGGAGAGATTCAGACCGATGTGTACAGGAAGCCCAACTCTAGGAACACTTACCTTATGGCGAATAGCAACCACCCATTGCCCCTTAAGAAAGGTATACCAAAGGGGCAACTCATGCGCCTCAGAAGGTTGTGTTCAACCGATGAAAATTTCGTCAATCAGGCAAATCTGATGATTAATAGATTTAAGGACAGAGGGTATCCTGAAAGGGATCTAGTGGAAACCTTAACTATGGTTAGAGCAATGTCAAGGGAAGAACTTCTGTCAAAAACAAAAGTGAAAAAGGGAGATCGCACCCAAAATGCACCCCTGTTCATTACTAAACAGAGCCGTCAATCAAATGACATCAGGTCCATTATAGCCAAACACTGGGAAACACTTAAACTAGACTGTGACCTAGAAAACATTACAAAGGAAAGGCCCAAATTGGTCTTTCGTAGAGCAAAACCCTTATCATCTTATTTGTCACCCAGTCTCTTTTCATCCCAAAGTGTGGACAAAATTAGGAATATACCTAAAGGGTTCTTCCTATGTGGACGGTGTAATGTGTGCCAGTATGCCAGACCAACAAAGGTAATTGATTGTCTTAAACCAAAGGTTAAAAAACCTATACATACGTTTATCAACTGCAATAGCAGTCATGTAGTCTACATGATTAGATGCGGATGCAACAAGACCTATATTGGCCATACAATTAGAGCGTTAAAAACTAGAATACAGGAACATGTACGGCTAATTAAGAAAAAGGACTTGTTGCATCCGGTCTCTCAGCATTTCTCCTCCTGTCGACAAGGTGGCCTACAAGGCTTTTCCTTTTTGGGACTTGAACATGTCCCTAGTCTGATAAGGGGTGGTAACAGACTTAAGATATTGAAGCAAAAAGAGATGTCATGGATCTTCTGCACGGACAGTCTCCATCCACAAGGTCTTAATGTGGATTGGGAGCTGTCCCATTTTTTGTAGACTGCTAGTCCAGTGTATTACAGTTAACTGTTTGTTGAATAGACATATATAGGTATTATTCATCTCTCCTGCCATGCCTATATTGGTGAACTGTTTATTCCCTGTTTGATATACTTAGGGTCTACAAAAATATAAAAGATAAAATCGTTACTTATGCTGTTTATTTGCTGCTGTTCTGCTACTCTTCTGCTTTCTTGCCTTTATTGTACTTAGAGGCTTCAAAATTATTGTTGTAACTTTGGATGCATTAATACAATTTTTAAAACATACCATTATGAGGTTATGCCCAAAATTATTGGGTGGTCTGCTGCTCTTATGCTCTTATGTCTACACCTACAAACAATGCAGATACTTCATTTGGTAGACTGGTCGTTGCCCCTGATTTAATTATGGGGCTACCCATAGAGTCCCAGTACACATGGGCTAATAAGCTGGGGGGCATGGGTTAATCTGTGTCTCCACGTTAGGGATTGGATACAGATAATTGTTCACCAATAGTCTGTATTCAATGTTAAGAATAGGGTTACACAGGTATATAAACTGTGTCAACCCTACAGTTTTTAGTTGTTCTTCTGATTCCACCTGGAATGTCACCGGATTGCTGGAGAATTGCTAGCTGATACTTCTCCATCCCCCAACCCTAAGTAAGTGTTACCTTCTTGCCTGTTAATTGTACTATATTGCTGTGTTCACCTTTTTTAAGGAATAAATTATATTTTATTATATCTAAGCCTCATTCAGTTCATCCCAGATATTTGGTGTTCATTATATCTTGTCATAAGCTACCGTGACAGTTGTGTGATGACACATGACCCGCGGTGTCGTTTGACGTCACGTTACCATGGCAACCATGACGTCACGACCCCGCGGTGTCATTTGACACCACGCTGCCATGGTCACGCGTCCTGAAGCCAGCTGAACCTCAGTAAGAAGAGGTTGCAGAGGCCTCGCGCGCCCCCCTGCATTTCATTTAAATGCCTTGGGGAAGAGCGCGGGACCTCTGCAACCGCCCGCGCCCCCCCCAAAAAAAATCTCCCCAGTTTGCGCACCGCTGCGCTAACCAGTACCAGGACTTCATGAGTTTGCCCTTATGTGAGAGGTGCCACCAACACCACGGAAACTTGCAAGCAGGGGTGAAAAAGTGCCCTATAAAATATAGTGCTTTGATTTTTTTTAATACAACAATCACTGTAGACCTCGGTCTTACACGACGGGGCCTGAGAGTATAACAGCGATGGAGTATAATAATTGTAAGTCATTGAAAGGTGCAATCCATGATAAACACTTTTGCGAGACAACATGAATGGAAATCAGCGCTTCGCTCACGATGTACAAAGACTTTGCACCATACTGAATATGGGGGAGGAGTAGAAAACGTTAGGAATACATTTGTATTGTATGAATTGTAGAGAGAAATTGTCACCTTCTCAAGTGTTTCAGAAGCAAATCGGAGCGCTTGTGGCGGGAGGTCATCTCTCGCTACGAAACCTTTATTTTTCAGGTCTTTGATGTACATTTCATATTTCTCACAAGCCTTTTCAGCAGTGTCCAATAGTCGAAATGTATTCTCTTTCTGTGAAGAAAAATGGGTAATGAGCAATTACAAATAGCTGCCTCTCAAACTATTAAATTGAAGCATAATTTAAGATGTTTTAATGGTTTGAATGTCACCATTTGTACCAATAAAATGTATGGTTATCCCTTTTTTCCCCACTTTGGTTTCTGACACATTGTAATGTACGAAATTACCATTTGCTTAACATCGTACATACAATTACATATAGAATGAATACATTATTATTATATGCAACTTCATTTGTCACAGACACCAAAATGACATTATAATCTCTTTGGAGCTGTGATATATTTAAGTAATAATCCCTGAAGAACAGGGCATTTCTGGCCAATAATGCCCTGGCTGGAAGAGTTGAAGGCCCGAGGCGAAGCCGAGGGACTTTAACCCAGCCAGGGCATTATTGGCCAGTAATGCCCTGTTCTGAGGGGATTATTACTATTATAGGCTAAATGTAGACTTATTTCATACATAATAGACACTTTTGTATAGTTAAATAGATTTTTTTATTAAAATAAAATAAAATGGTAAATACATGAAACCACTTCTATATACGCTTACACTGCAGATATCTATATCCACACACTGCCGCCCCCTCTGTACACACACACACACACACACACACAGCAGCTCACACACAAACTGCTGCTACACACACACACACAAAACAGCACACCACACACAACACAGTGCCTCTACACACACACTGGAGCTCTATACACACAACACAGCACCTCCTCTACACTCACTACACAGCACCTCTACACACACAGCAGCAGCTCTACACACACACAAACTCTGCTGCTACACACACATGCTACACCCATAAACACTGCTACTGACACACACACATACACCCACTGGAGCTCTATACACACACACACACACACACACACACACACACACACACACACAGTAGCTCTATACACACACACACACACACACACACACACACCAGCTCTACACTCACACAAACTGCTGCTACACATACAACACACACACACACACTGCAGCAACAATCAAAAATGCAGCCACTTACTAAACTTTGCACTCTCCCCCCAGCTCTACACACAACACAGCAGCTCTGCACCCCCCCCCCCCCACACACACACACAACACTGCACCTCTATACACAACACACTTACTTCTTTGCAGTCTCGCCCCCCCCCCCCCCAATTCAACTGAATCTGCTCAGAAAATCTCAGTCAGCTCGGGAGGGGGAGGAGTCAAACCGTGGCTGATATTTTTTGACCAATCCCCTGCCATGTCTCAAGAGCTTTTACTTAATTCAAACCAATCCCCTGTCCTGTCTCAGCTGTTCTGAAAGCTGATTGGCTGGAAATAAACAGATTGAAAACTGCATTTTGCAAGCTGCTGAAATTCAGGGCATTACTGTGGATAATGCCCGGCATTTTAACCAATCAGAGAGCAGGGTTTTCAATAATGCCCTGAATTTTTTACTGCTTTAGCCTATAATGTGAGTTAACTGTACTGTATACATGCAATGTTTTAGGAACAGAAGGGCTTGGCTATCTGACTGGTATGTGTAAAAATGTCCACCTTTTTAATAATAATTAAAATACAAATAGAAGATGAAATTGGCTATTTATAATGCCGATTCCTCCTTGTATGTGAAATTAATGTTCATTTCTTACAAAATTATTTGGCAACCCAGAAGCAAACAAAGTTTATAAAACATAATTAGTAGCATAATCTTGTAAAACTAGTGGTTAGGAAACAGATTTTAACCCGGTCCGTTGTGTCCTTCCTTACACTAGAAGACAAAAAACTGGGTACGTTTAGATAGCTACCTGAGATCCATTGGAAAAGCCAACCGTTGTAGATATTTTAAATGGAAACTGACAGTGTTCTTGAAAGCACAGAAGTTCAACAATTGCCAGCTCTGAGCCCTGAAACAAACAAACAAACATTTTGTCACTATGAAAATATATTCATGCAATGGGGACGGTGGATCTACTGATGGTTGCTATAAAAAATTTAAAAAACAATTCTAGTTATATTTTATTACCTACTGTAGGACAGGGGTGTGCAAACTGGGGGAGATTTTCCAGGGGGGGTGGAGGGGGGGCGCGGAGTTTGCATAGGCCCCGCGCTCTTTCCCAAGGCATTTAAATTAAATGCCGGGGGACCACGTGAGGCCTCTGCCACTTCCCCTGGCTTGTCTTTGGCGACGCTTCAGCAAATGACGCTGCAGGGTCATGTGACATCACGTTGTCATGGCAATGTCACATGACCCCGCAGCGTCATTTGATGCCGAAGACAAGGCAAAGAGGGGGAACGAGCAGGGGGGGGGGGGGAGAGCAGACTGAAAAGTTTGCACACCCCTGACCTAGGACATGTTGCTAAATTGTAACAATGTACAGCAACATCAACATCACTCAGATGATGTTATATATTCCCCACACAAAAGTTATCTTGCTCACAGCCACTGTGGGAACATGAACACTACTGCATACAGTATAATCCTAACCAATACAGTATAATCCTAACCACGTTTTTAGGTCACCACCAGCAATCAGCATGATGACTTGATGAAAGGATATAATTATGAGTCAGATTCTAAGCACCTATCCCTCTAGGAGCAAAAAATATCATAACGCAGACGCTGAAGTCTACACAATTTATATAGGCAGGTCCGCCGACAGCTTTCCAAGGGCCCACCATGTTGGCGGCCTTGTGAGCCCCCCCCTCTTACACTCCCCCCAACCCCCTCACACACACCACCCCCCTCACTTTCTCACCCATCTCCATTTCTCTCCCACTTCTCATCCTCTCCCTCCACCCATGTATATCTCTCCCACCCCTCTGTCTCTTACTCCTCCACCCACTCTTATTTCCCCAGCTTTCCCCCTCCTCCCTCCCCCTCCCCCCCTTACATCCACTCTCTCTGTGCGTGGGGGTGGATTAGGGTGAAGGACAGGCCACAGCTGGAGAGAACTGGGGCCCGGCAACCAACAGAAGCCTGGGCCCAACTTCTAGTTCCGGCCGGGTCCCACACAGCCACCGGATATGGGGACAGTTGTCCCAGATCTGCCGCCCTGTTGGCGGCCCTGTATATAGTGTCATATTTACTAAGAGGTGCTATGCTCGCTCTGCTGCTGGAACACACCTTAAAGCCCATTCAATTGAATAGGCCATAAGGTGTATTCCAGCAAAGGAAAATGTCTTGTGGCATAAAACCGCTTTGTAAATATGGCCCATAATGAGTTACAACCTGGTATCAGTAGTTTGAGTGTTAGAACAAGAGGGAAAAAAAGATTGATTGGGACATTACGAAGGATATAATGCAAGTATAGCGAGAATAACACGTGATAAATATATTTTATATATACACCTGTGTTAGGTGTTAAGATACTTTTATGTGCAAAATGTCTTGGATACCATTCAACTATTGTAGTAATAAAACAGATATGTACTTTTTGAAGAAAACAGTATTTTGCCACTTCTGCATCTTGTGATAATGGCAACTCCTCTGCATCCTGATCGCTGAAAGACCTACAGTGAGAAAAGGGAAGACTTACGATTCCGTTCTCATGGCGCTCGGTGCAAGAGAACCTCATCGTAATGATACATTGCAGCACGTTGATCATTTCAAGCAGTAACATGGAACTGATCAGCGGATTTCAATTGTTTATTTATTTTTATTTTTTAACTTTTTACAGCATTGTCAACTAAATGAAATCACCACATACACATGTAAAAAAAAAAAAAAAAAGACAACCAAAAATATATAATACTTGACCAAAAACAAAATAAAGAAACCAATGTTAGAATAAAATTTCTTTGGACAGAGTAAAATTCAACTAAAGCAATCAACTGTACTCCAATTTTGTTTAAATAAAGCCTGAATACCTGTGTCATGATACAGCAGGGGTGGGCAACTCCAGTCCTCAAGGGCCACCAACAGGCCAGGTTCTCAGGAAAGCCCTGCTGCAGCACAGGTGGCTCAATCAGTGACCCAGTCTTGAGGGCTGGAGTTGCCCAGCCTTGCTATATAGCAATGTAAACATGAAATGCTGTGTGCAGTATGGCAACCAAGAGGTTAACCAACACAACGTGAGCTGCCCTGCTCCAGCAGAGAGGGGGTTAACTTCTTATTTTGGTTTGTATGTCCTTTTTAAGTTATTAGCAATGAAACAAGTAAGGAAATGTATTTTGTTTTCTCAGGTAACCCCTTGCTCTAACCGCTTATGTTAAAATGGCAGTCGGGGGTTCCAGCCACAGGTGTTATTGTGATGTGGATGGGCAAACTCCCAAGGCTCCCATGTGAACCCCCTAAAACCAGAGACAAAGGGTGGACTGAAAGAACACTATTATTTATCATTACAGACTAACATTAATTCCAATAATGCACATTCTGTACAATCCATAACGTTACAACTTTATTTCATATCGCATTTTTCTCCCAATGGGACTGGAAGCGCTTCACAATTACATTATAACATGCGGTACGCAGCACATAGGATTTCTACAGGCACAGTCCCTGCCCCGATATGTGTACAATCTATGCTTTTGGTGCCTGAGGCACAAGGAGATAAAGTGACTTGCCCAAGGTCACGAGTTGCTGATAGTGGGATTTGAACCAGTGTCGTTGTTATCAGAGTCACTGATAAATGTCAAAATCTGATTCTCAGTTACACTTTAACTGGTGGTACACTGTGTGTATGTGAGTATCTTCTGTCGTATGATCCCCATGAGACATACAAGACCTGGTAATGTATAGGTTTCCTGATTAACTCTTATTTATCAGCCTTACCTTTTTCTTACTGTATGTAACTCTGTAATCTTTTTTTTCTGTTCGAGCACATCAATGCCTTTTGTTACATTAGATCTAAAATGTAACATGCACGGTCTTTGCACTCTAATTGTCCCTTTTACCTTTGAAGTCATTGCCTTCATTTTCAAACACAATTCGCATTGGATTATTCTTAATTTGTATATTTTTCAGTGAGACCAGGTACTCCTGAGGTATAAACCCTTACATTTAATCCTGGTGTTGGCAGCATAATTAGGGTCAATCGTGAGGGGTTTTGTAGCTGTGCGTGCTCATTTGTACCTTACTGGGAGCTGGGCGAGACACACACACACCCCACTAGTGAATAAAGGCAGATAGCATAAACATAACATATCAAAACAATTCAATGATTTGTATTTCCTGCTTCTAATGATTAGTAATCCATTTTTAATACCCATCAGATGTGTCGTCCTCATTTTTCGTTATACTTTTGGTTGAGGGCTGACGCTTCTCATTATCTGGTGAAAACGTAAGAAACTTCAATTATTAGAGGGAAAGATCACATTTGACTAGATTGATATTTCTCATGCAATACAACACTTTCTCTGGCCATTTACTTAGAAAAACAGAAGTGTTCACTACAAAATTGATTAAAGGAACAAGATTTTTTTCATTCTACTTTTTACACCTTCATTATAGCATAAGTATTTTGAAAAGGGGATCAAGGAGTTTTACTGTAGTTACTTTTATAACATGACCAGTGTATTTCCAACTCTCCCAACCTCCTAGCAGTTCCATCCAGCCAGACCCATGTGCTGATGTCACCGCTGAATGTGTTTTGTGTTTGCCACTTCTTCAGGACTGTTGTGTCTGAGGTGGTGGGGATCGCCACAGACACTTAAGTCCTGACAAAGTGGCATACAAGAAATGCGTACAGAAGTGGCGTCAGCATATAGGTCCGGCTGGATGGAAGTGTACGAAGTGGAGTGGTGGTGGGTAGAGTGACCACCTTTGTCCCGGCAAAGAATGGGACAAATGTCCCGCATGCGCAGTCGGCTGCTCGCGTGCATGCGCGATCGGCGTTTGCCGCTCTCTCATGCACATGTGCAATCAGAGCTTGCAGATAGCGCATGCACACGAGCAGCCGGCAAGTGCCGACCGCGCATGCACACGAGCAGTGCCGACCGCACATGCACACGAGCAGCCAGTAAGTGCCGACCGCACATGCACACGAGCAGCCAGTAAGTGCCGGTCGCGCGTGCACACGAGCAGCCGGCAAATGCCGATCGCGCATGCTCAGGAGCAGCCAGTAAGCGCCGATCACGCACGCACATGAGCAGCCAGTAAGTGCCGATTGCGCATGCACACGAGCAGCCAGTAAGTGCTGATCGAGCATGCACACGAGCAGCCAGTACGTGCCGATCGCGCATGCACACGAGCAGCCAGTAAGTGCTGATCGAGCATGCACACGAGCAGCCAGTAAGTGGCGATCGCGGATGCGTAGCCAGTACGTGCCGATCGCGCATGCACACGAGCAGCCAGTAAGTGCTGATCGCGCATGCACACGAGCAGCCAGTAAGTGGCGATCGCGCATGCGTAGCCAGTAAGTGCTGATCGCGCATGCACACGAGCAGCCAGTAAGTGCTGATCGCGCATGCACACGAGCAGCCAGTAAGTGCTGATCGAGCATGCACACGAGCAGCCAGTACGTGCCGATCGCGCATGCACACGAGCAGCCAGTAAGTGCTGATCGAGCATGCACACGAGCAGCCAGTAAGTGGCGATCGCGCATGCGTAGCCAGTACGTACCGATCGCGCATGCACACGAGCAGCCAGTAAGCGCTGATCGCGCATGCACACGAGCAGCCAGTAAGTGGCAATCGCGCATGCGTAGCCAGTACGTGCCGATCGCGCATGCACACGAGCAGCCAGTAAGTGCTGATCGCGCATGCACACGAGCAGCCAGTAAGTGCTGATCGCGCATGCACACGAGCAGCCAGTAAGTGCTGATCGCGCATGCACACGAGCAGCCAGTAAGTGCTGATCGCGCATGCACACGAGCAGCCAGTAAGTGCTGATCGCGCATGCACACGAGCAGCCAGTAAGTGCTGATCGCGCATGCACACGAGCAGCCAGTAAGTGCTGGTTGTGTTTGTGCAGTCAGCAAGGCATGCGCAGTCAATGGAATAAAAAAAATGGGAAAGCACCCAAAAAGTCAGGACGGAGCCCTAAAAAACGGGACTGTCCCGGCTAAAACGGGACAACTGGTCACCCTAGGTGGTTGGACACTGTAGATTTTCTTACACGCACTGTTTTATGCATACATTTTGGGAGTACAATATACCCTATACATGGAAATATTGCTTTTAAAGAGGCAATCCAACGGCACTTAAAAATATAATTTTTTTGTTTTAATATATGCAGCTTTTGATTACCTTTATTGAAAACTAATTACCTAAGCTGCCAATTAATTAATTCTCCCTTGTTCAATTAGCAAAGATCCTGCTTCCCAGGGTTCACTAAAACTGGCTGCCTTTCCGTTTTAATCAACCCTTCAGTCAGTGTAACTCAGTAGCTACAATGTATTCTTATATTACTAAAAGTAGCATGATCTATTGTTACAGTTTGCAGCTCAAACAGCTGGGAATATTAGCAACAAATTATCAAAGTATTGCAAAGATCTTGCACTGCTGAGGAGGTGTGCTAAAACCTGCTATAGAGATCAAAGGATGCTCATTATATTGAAACTCATAAAAAATGGCATTAAGAGTTGAATTTAAAAAAATGTAGTTTGCAAAGTATTATCTAATACTACGGAACTGATTTATTTAAAAAAAAAAAAAAAAAAAACATGTAAGAGGAGATTGCATGGATTGCTCCTAAACCCACTTAGTTATTATATGGAAAACGTTTCTTCTCCTTTTTTTTCAAGGGAATAACAAAGATTATTGAGATTTCTCAAAAAGGTGCTGCAGTGGTAACAGCCTAAATGGGGAAGACAGGTGAAGATACATCCTGGTGACATTTAATATTTCAATGTTTCCTCATACAAAGAATTTTAAAATGCAATATTATTTTCTGAAAGTATTCGGTTATCCCCTGGAACGCAGAGGTATTATCTCCAATACGGCATAAATATACATTTTCCAATGGCTGCGATCTCTGCTTAAGCCCTCCCTGTTCAGATGGTGCATTTTAATGAATACTTTGTTAGTGATGCATTCATTTCCAACACCAATGTGTTTGACGTTATGTCATCTCCAACAATGCCTAAATGCCTTAAAACACTTTGCACCGTATGCAAGAGAGAACAGTAACATAACAGGCATGAGGTCTATGATATTAATGCTAGAAATAAAGAAATTAGAATATATACGCAATTCAATTCTCGGTAGACGTTTTGGAGGTACTGCGACCTTAATAGTATTTAGGTTCTATGGCTACCAAGTAACAATCATATAAAAATCCTTGCCTGTTTGTAGCCAAGAAAACATGAGGGCGTCTATGCATGAACAAAGAAAATGGTGACTTCAGGCACAGCAATTATCTGCTTCCAGCTGCGTAGAATGTAAGGAGCTTAATAATCAAGGTTTGATTGCATTTAATGCAGAGCGTTAGCCTGAGGCTTTTATTCCACTTCTGACCTGAGATCCTTGACACAAAGAGAATGATGGGCCCTGAAACATACCATTTCACACATGCTATTATATAATCATGGTGTCTTAAGGATTGGAGTTGATCACCCCTGAGTTAAGGGCCCCCAACAGCTCAAGCTTTAAAGATATCCCTGCTTCAGCATAGGTGGTTTAATCAGTGGCTCAGTCATTGACTGGCATGTGTGAAATTGTATGTTTCAGGGCCCATCATTCTCTTGGTGTCAAGGATCTCAGGTCAGAAGTGGAATAAAAGCCTCAGGCTAACGCTCTGCATTAAATGCAATCAAACCTTGATTATTAAGCTCCTTACATTCTACGCAGCTGGAAGCAGAAAATTGCTGTGCCTGAAATCACCATTTTCTTTTTATTACTGCATAGACACCTTCATGTTTTTGTGGGCTCAGTCATTGACTGAGCCACTGATTGAAGCACGACTATCCTGAAAACCTGACCGGTTAGTGGCGCTTGAGGACTAAGTTGGCCACTCGATTTAACTCATCCCTGACTTTCCCTAGTCGTCATGTTCCTAAATCACAGTGACACTGAGACAAAATTACATTGACGCTAAAACATCTATAACACATACGCAAACCGTTTACAACAAACTTTACCTTCTATTCTTTTCACCTTTTCCAGGATAACTTCAATTGGTTTGTTAATATCACTGAGACTTTCTTGTGCGAGTCGTTTTTCGTCGATAGATTTCCATATAAAATCAGTGGTCCCAACGGAAATCTGATACGTCCGAATCTTTTTCAACTGGGAAGAGCTTAGTGCACCAACATTAGTCACAATTGCATGTGTGCACTAAAGCCAATAGAAAAATGCATTCATTAAAGACAGCAAAGATAATACAAACCAGAAGGCTATTGATGCAAAATGACTAAACATAGTTGCATTCTGTATACTTACTATGCGTTGTATAAATAAAAAATATTTTATCACCGCATTTTTTCTGGTCCTAGGTTATTCAAAAATGCAAACCTTATTAAAAAGAAAGTTCAGCATTTCGGATGTAAAAAATATGGTTAAAAACCACATAGTGTAATTGGCTTCCGTAGAAAAATTAATTTACCCTCATAGTAACGGTCTCTGTGTCTTGTGAAAAAGGAATGAGAACCACTTTTTGTCAGGAGAACTGTATTCAAGCATATGAGCTCTTTGTGTTTCTCATAGCTTATCATTAGTCTGTTTGACTATTGATGGCACCACAATTACTTTAAAAAACAAAAGACAGAAGACAGCTATCAATTTCTTTGGAGGCTCGGAGAACAGGAAAACAGTCTAAACACCAAAAAACATTAAATAATGATTATAATTTAAAAAAAAAAAAAGCATTTGTTTACCAT
Source organism: Ascaphus truei (assembly GCF_040206685.1). Lineage (NCBI taxonomy): Eukaryota > Metazoa > Chordata > Amphibia > Anura > Ascaphidae > Ascaphus > Ascaphus truei. The sequence goes on from NC_134485.1 coordinate 379,284,786, forward strand.
GGAAATGTTTAAAAATTAAAAAAAATAATTAGAAATATTTTCACTTGCCTGTTTTTCGTTGTCATTCAGTTATAAATAACCTATTAAAGGTGTCATTCACGGTCCTTAGTTCACTTTCCTCTTACAAGAAAAACTGATTGTATCTAACTAAATAATTTGTCATATTGGATGTAGCATTGGGGCGTCTTTTTCCTTTGTTGTATACATTAGGTCCCTATCCCAGGTCCTATTTGAAGCAAATCTGGGGTTTTGAGCTTGCTGCGACTGTGTGCACTTACCGCTTAGGCAGGACTGTGCGATTAAATAATTGACGAGCTTCCTATCGTGTATATTTCCCTTTAAACAAGTCCCTGCACATGAATGAACGTTCGTGGTTTTTTATTTTAATATATAGATCCCGTCCTCAAATGTAGCTGCAAATACTTCCCCATTCTTTCCTACACACAGAGGCTGTCTCTGACATTTAAGCACAAATTACTGTCCCTGCTATAGCAATAGATTACATAACTCAGGGGTTTCACACCACAACCACTGATTGAAGCACCTGTGCTGAAGCAGGGATATCCATAAAACCTGGCCTGTTTGTGGCCCTTGAGGACTGAGTTTGCCATTGCTTTTGCCTTGATATATAGGGGGCCATATTTCTAATTGAAGTGCTTCAAAAATGACACTGAATGATCAACCAGACATGAGAGGTCTTTTTTATGGCTTCATTAAAAACATATATTTTTAAATATTTGCAATGCTACATTACTACAAAACTAAACATGAATTACCCAAATACCCATAGCCTTTGTAACGGTTTCTAATAACATGTTCTACGTGATTTATTTGAAACAGTTCTAAAATGAATAAATCAAGAGACATTGTGCATTTTGGTTTGAAGAAGTGTTTACCTTCCATCTAAAAAAATTGTATGTTGCATTGTAGAATGGTGCTGAGTATCTCTGTTCATTCTCACAACTTCCCACTGCTTCTTCTATTTAGAGAAAACCATTTTAACCCCTTTGCTACTAGACAGTCTTGCAGTGGATTGAAACACAATACACGTCTGGACTTTCTGAAGCAAAAAGGTGAATTAGCAGAAATATTTATATTTAAAGGTTTATTTTAATTCTTTATGTAGTGACGGGTGGTATTCTGTCCTCCGAGTTTCATTTTGGATACCTTAACATATTTAAGTAGTATTTACAACCAGTTACCCAGGAAGAGGGGTGTGTAGCATTTTCTCTTTTTACTTTGATTTCAAGTTTAAAAAAAAAAAAAAAGCCAGACGCCAATATAGATACCTTTTCAGTCAGTATGTACGTAATGATTCCACCATTCGCGGTTATGCAGGCTTTTAATCGTTTCTTCTCTTTAAAAGGTAAGTGGTTCACTTTTAGAAAGAACACACAGTCTCCAAAGATGCCCACCGTCATCCTAAAAATAAATGCGCAATATGGATAAACATTACACAGCACTTTTTCACACACACACACACACACACACACACACACACACACACACACACACACACACACACACACACACACACACACACACACACACACACACACACACACACACACACACACACACGCGCGCGCCTTTAACAAGAATTTTTGGCTGCAATGGAGGTGTTGTATTCTAAGAGATGATGGGAAAAGGCAGGGTTGCAGACCTGTCTGAGAAATAAATGTGCTCACAGGTGGTATTTTCTATTTGCTGTATATATACACAAATATATATCACAAACAGCTATTTATTCTTACCTTACATAAAATAAGGGGTTTCTCTGAGCTGAACTATGACACTCCAATCTAAGAGGATCCTTGAGATATTTACATTTGAAATTCTGCCTTCTATCCGATGACGGTTTCCCTCTGAGGGCCCAGATGTTTTACTCCACCTTATTCTCTCCAGATCTCATCGATTCAGACTTCTGCAGGGTGCTATGGGAGGGGCTTCCCGCAGTCAGTGAGGACGACAGAGAGAGGCTGGATAAGCCTCTTACTCTAGCTGAGCTCTCCGACGCCCTCCGTCTCATGCCTTACGGTAAATCTCCGGGGCTGGACGGGCTGCTTCTTCTGGGAGACTCTGGGACCTGACTACCAACAGGTCCTTGAGGAAGCCCTCGAGGCCGGTGAGATGCCTCTTTCATGTACACGGGCAGTATTAACTTTGCTATCCATGAAGGGGGATCTCCACCAAATCAAAAACTGGCGACCAGTCTCGCTGCTATGCACGGACTATAAGATCGTGGCCAAAGCGATCTCGCTGAGGCTCAAATCCATGCTGGCAGAGGTGATTCACCCCGACCAGTCCTATATGATCCCGGACCATCTTTGATCATATCTTTCTGATCCGGGATTTGCTGCACTGCACTCGCAGGACTGGTTTGTCTCTCGCCTTTCTCTCCCTAGATCAAGAGAAGGCGTTTGACAGGGTGGATCACTGATACGTCAGTCACTCTGCATGCGTACAGTTTTGGCCCACGTTACGTGGGCTATCTGAAAACACTGTACACCTCTGCAGAGTGTTTAAGATCAATTGGTCCCTCACTACACCCTTGGCATTTGGTAGAGGCGAACGTCAAAGTTTCCCCTTGTCCGGTCAACTCTATGTGCTAGCCAACAAGCCTTTCCTTTGTCTGTTGAGGTGCTAGTGCTAAGAGAACCCAACATGCGGTACTCCTTTCAGCCTACACTGACAACATACTTCTCGTGGCCCAGGACCTAGTTGATCTGGAGCGGGCACAAGTGTGCCAGGATGTCTATACTGTGGCCTCCTCAGCTCGGATCCACTGGTCCAAATGCTCAGGCCTTTTAGAGGCTTCCATACAGTTACACTCCTTACCTCCCACGACTCATAATATCTTGTGGGAGGCAGATGCAAGAATCTGGGAGTCTACCGGTCCACTGCGTAGCACCCGGTTCCAGAGAATTGGACTGAGTTAGAGGAACGTGTCCTCGCTCGTCTGGGATTGTGGAAGGTTCTCGCGAAAATGCTTTCCCTCAGGGGAAGAACTCTGACACTACACAGCTACAACCCCTGCACTAAAACCATGTCTACAAATCCTCCGCACAGTCTTTCTTTCCTTGCTTTTGGGGATATCTCTTCCCATCCGGGTCCTTGTCTAATTCCTACATGCTCTCGTCCTTGCCTCCCACTTACCGTCCTTGTGGTGTAAACCCCTCTAACCTCATAGCCATCTGTCTAACTCCCTCTCCCTTCCTCCTGTGCTCTTTGGAATACCCGCTCCCTTTCTAACAAGTTCCTGTCTGTACACGACATATTTTTACCTCACTCTCTGCTCCTTTTTGATATATCTGGCGTGGGGCTCCTCCTCTCCTCCATATGCCGATACCGGTCGCTTCCTATGCCTCCCTCTCTTTGTTTTCCTCCATTCGAGGCTCAAACTGTCGATATTTTCTCTCATCTCCATCTCCAAGTGGCTATCATCTATCACCCACCTACCTCTACTCATCCGCCTTTTGTCTTTCTCTCAGACATGAGAATAGTGGCTCTATTTTGCTCTCCTCCGACTCTCCCTCTTCTCTTTGGGGACTTCAATTGCCATATTGATGACCCCTCTCTCACTTGGAATTCCTGCTTTTGCACTGATTTTGGCCTTTACAAATGAATTGCAGCAAATACCCACAATGATGACCATTATCTGGACCTAGTTTTCACAAAAAAGTATTTGCTCTCTGATTTCTCCATGTCCCCCTTTCCTTTTTCTCACAATCACCTCATTTACTCTCTCTCTCAATTCTCCTATTCTTCACCTCCATTTAGCCCTGCGATTCGTGCATTCCATTAATTTACCAGCTCTCGACACTTTGCAATCCTCTCTCCTCTCTCTGCTCCTCTACAAACTAATAACCTACCATTATCTACATGCCCTTCACCTTCTCTGCCATTCTTGCTCATTCTAACCCAAGACCTTGGCTAAACTTAAACAACCACACATGCATGCTCCGCTTTTACATTCACTCCTTCAACGCCTCTGTAGGAAATCTCATACTCTCGCTGACTTCCTTCACCACACATTTATCTTACTTCAACCCCACCGTCTCCCAGGCTAAATAAAGCTACTTTTCTTTATTATCAACACTCACACGTCTAACCCATGCCACCTCTCCTCTGTTTTTAACTCTCTACTCAAACCAGCACGTTTCGCTATTTCACCTCCAGGACTTTGTTGACTATTTCAAGACTAAAATGGATTCCCTCTGTATCCTCCACACCTCCTATTCCTATCTCTCTTCCTTGACTATTTTCCTGTAACAGAGGAGATGTCACTCATTGTCTCCTCCTCTTGCCCTCTTCACCTTATTCCCTCCCACCTCCTCAGAGCTCTTGCTTCCACTCTATCTACTATATATTTCAGAAAGCACTGTATGTCTGCGTCCCAAGGGCCAATCGCATAGCACCTTGGGCCTGTCACTCCGGCTCAGGCCATGCCCGCCCCCGCACACCTCTCATTGGCCTGCGTCCAACACCAATGCCACACTGTCCCACCCCTCACTGACTCTCATTGGCCTGCGTCCAATGCCCGCCCCCGCACACCTCTCATTGGCCTGCGTCCAACACCAATGCCACACTGTCCCACCCCTCACTGAGATAATACTTCCAAACTGTCCCACCCCTCACTGAGCTTTGGGAACGCTTTGCATTTGCAGCACCTAATCCTCTAATCCTCAAACCTTCACTGCTCTGGGGCCACGCTTCACAGCTATCAAAACCCTCACCGTCTGCTACCACAGACTGCCCAATCAGGTACAGAATCAGCTACACACAACACCTACACACAACGCACGATAACACCAAACACTGCACACACACACACACACCTTCACACAACACCAAACACTGCAGACTGCCTCTTCAAAACACCACCCTCGCCCCCCCCCCCCCCGGTCCACGCCACAGATCTCCCTCCGCAACCGCACACCCTCTACATGCCGCGGCCTACAGTCAAACACCATCGGCACCGATCGCCCTCCCGCTACCTCACACACTGTACGGCCCGCGGACCGACCAGCACGCCACAGATCTCCCTCCCGCTACCGCACACCCTCTACGGCCCGCGGACCGGGACGCATGCCACAGATCTCCCTCCCGCTACCGCGCCCCTCCCATCTCCCGCTAAACAACATCGCCACCGGCAACCTACTCAATTCGGCAGCGGCCCGCACGGAGCTCTTCCGAACGCCAGCGCACGACACATCTCCCTCCCGCTACCGCACACCCTCTACGGGCCGCGGACCGGGACACACGCCACAGATCTCCCTCCGCAACCGCAGACCCTCTACAGGGCGCGGCACCGATCACCCTCCCGCTACCTCACACACTGTACGGCCCGCGGACCGCCCACCACGCCACACATCTCCCTCCCGCTACCGCACACCCTCTACGACCCGCGGACCGGGACGCACGCCACAGATCTCCCTCCGCAACCGCAGACCCTCTACAGGCCGCGGCCTACGTGTGGGGGGGGGGGGGCAGTGTGTGTGTGTGTGGGGGGGGGGGGACAGTGTGTGTGTGGGGGGGGACAGTGTGTGTGTGGGGGAGGGGGGGACAGTCTGTGTGTGTGGGGGAGGACAGTGTGTGTGTGGGGGAGGGGGGGACGACAGTGTGTGTGGGGGAGGGGAACAGTGTGACTCCCGGGCAACGCCGGGTCTCTCAGCTAGTTCCCTATACAGTACTCACATATTTTCAACTCCAGCTGCAGTACCTTTCTCACCTCCTTCAAGCATGCAACAGTTATACCTTTAGGCCTCGGGCTCCGTGCTGAGGCGCGCTTACGCTCGGCACTGAGCACCTGCAGCCGCAATGAGAGCGGCTTTAGCAGGGGCTTGCTTACCCAAACGTGCGGAAGCGTAAGTCTTAGCAAAATTTTACTTTTTCGCTCACATGGGAGCGCAGGGCCGGTCACGTGAGCGGTTCGCCCAATGAGGGCGAACCAGCTCCGTGACGTCACTGGCCCGCCCCCGACATGCCCCCGGACGGCGCGCGGTCTAAGGCCAGGGAAAGCACCCGCTTTCCCTCAGCGCGCTTCAGCCCGGCATCATTCACCATGGACGCAGCCTTACTCAGAAATAGCAAGCTTGACTGTGTCTGTCTATTGCCCTATTTCCCTCCTGCCTTATGCATCAATACTCCTCTAACATCTTGTATTCTTTTGCTTTTCTTAACTCTTATTCTCTCCTAGACCCTTTACAATCTGGCACTTTAATGAATCTCCCTCTATGTAACATAAGTCATTCTTACATTTGCCGTTATTGACAAGTGAGCACAGTTTCAGTACATGCAGCTGTCCTGGAGAAATGTAATTTGTTGCAAATTGTAAGAACACAATGACCGAGAATCCATCATCACTTAAAATCACTATAAACATTAACTAGAAAACCACGTAAAAAGAAAACTTCAGTAATTCTACATAAATAATAATGAATATCAAAGTATACATATTAACAATATTTATATAGATAGGCAGAGAAAGTGGAGAAAAATAAATCCTAAGGCTTTGTGAAAAAGTTCTCAACTCCATTTTGTTTACACACTTGCTAGTTTCTATTTGCACACCTACGCACGATGAGGAAACTCTTCCCAGTAACTATGTTCTAATGAGCCGACGTTATCCCTGAGTACAATTAGCTCGGGGAATATGGAACTAATGCAAGAAAAATAATGTCTGGTCCTGGTTTAGTTATGTTATTTGAACGGATTTAACGCTGCCTAGTGAATCTGGGCGTAAAGCCCATTAAAACGAAACAATCACAGTATAAAATACAACAGTTTAACGTCAACATAAAAAAGAAAATCAAGTATCAGACATTACAACTAGCCACTCTGCTGCAGTGAAGGGGTTAATTTTCATATGATACAATTTATTATTTGCTTTCCAGTAGCAGCCGCCTTCAATATTATAACATGACGCAGAGGTGCGCAAACTTTTCCCCGTGCGCACCCCTGCCTGCTCTCCTTGGCGCCTCGCGCCCCCCACCCTGCCATGGTAACGTGACGCCGGGTCACCAGGACGACGCGTTGCAGGAAGGTAAGTGTATTACAGGCATACCCCGCATTAACGTACGCAATGGGACCGGAGCATGTATGTAAAGCGAAAATGTACTTAAAGTGAAGCACTACCTTTTTTCCACTTATCGATGCATGTACTGTACTGCAATCGTCATATACGTGCATAACTGATGTAAATAACGCATTTGTAACAGGCTCTACAGTCTCCCCGCTTGCGCACAGCTTCGGTACAGGTAGGGAGCCGGTGTTGCTGTGCAGGACGTGCTGACAGGCGCATGCGTCAGCTGCCGTTTGCCTATTGGGCGACATGTCCTTACTCACGAGTGTACTTAAAGTGAGTGTCCTTAAACCGGGGTATGCCTTGCTAGAGACCTCGCGTGGTCCCCCAGCATTTAATTTAAATGCCTGGGGGGAGAATGCAGGACCTCTATAACTGCCACGTACATCCCCCCTCCCCCCAGAAAATATAGCACACCCCAGCCATAACGTACAGAGACCTTATTAAGTATACATTATATCAAGTGCTGATTTGAGACCCTTAGTGTTGGTATACAGAACCCTGTATATTATCAGGTAGCTCAGATATATACTATCATATATATGTGAGCATGTTCCACAGTGGTTCATGCCATACGAATTTATTGTTATATCAAAGGTATTTCACATTGCTGTTTGTGCTACTATCACACAGGCACATATAAACCTAGTTAGGTGTGGATCACTCAATACAGAATTATTCACCTTCAAGTTCCTTACTCACACCCCACCTTCCTCACCATTTTAATTATTTCTCCAGTATAAGACCATTGTGATATTCTTATCAGTGGTGTTGATTCCCTAGCGCACCCATTTTTCTCTTGCATTTCTTTGATAACATAACATACACCTGCTATGTAAGGCAATAAAGAGCTATTATGAGCACACTGACATGTCTCAGACAGTGCCCCAAACGTGCCCCCCATAATCACATTGCAGAAAAGGGTGTGTACCTGCCTGGGTAGATACCTGTGGCTATTGCTACAGACTGATAAAGACTTCCTGTTTGGAAGGGCAGCTACGCATTCTGTGTAGAAAACGCCTCTCCCAATTTCCCAAGCAAATAAACACTAAAACCCTGCAATGATGCAGCAGGCCCCTCGGGCGCTGAAGTAATTACACATAATTATACAAGCGTAATGTACTTTAGAAATGAGTAGTGCTGCACTATACAGTACCTGAATCCTCAATGCCCAGACTCCAGCTGCATACAGCAGCCTGTACATATGTTTTGACTGTGCCCACCTACACACATATGAGGCTGACAGTTATTGGTTAAGAGCACAGTTTTACAGTAGAGTGGATGAAAGGTCTTCTGTAACTGGTTGAAAGCTACATTTGGCCTTACTTCCTGAATGGGAGGAGGAATCTGAAGGAAGAAGTAGGTTAACCACTTCATGGCTGATGTTTTAAAGCAGCACTCCAGGCAACAGTAGGATTTCAGCTCGGGGACACCCTGCTTTCCGAGATACTTACCTCTGTAGATGCTGCTAGTATCTCTGCGCAGTTTAAAACTCCCACATCAACAGCAGTCCGCGGTTATCGCCAATTTTTGCAGTTTTCGTTTCGATTCATGCCCTACTCAATGCTGTTTTTATTTTTAAAGTCTAATACTTTATTCAGATGATACGGGCGTTTTTAAATATTATGTGTCTGGCGATTAAAATGGAGCCCTCCCCAGAAACCAGTGTAGTCCAAAGGTTACTATGGTAACCACAGATGTTAGAAATTAGGAAAGTCCTGAAAATACAGTTAAAGAGGAGGAAATACTTAAGGGGCAAGATACCAACATATGCGATATCATATAGGCTTCTAGGGGGTATTGGGTGAATAGTAGTTACCACTAGTGCAGCTAGAATGCTTTTCTGAATCCCCCCCTTACCGTTATCAGCATTCATACAGCAGAGAATTCATGAGACTTGTGATTGCTGATGATATTCATTGGGGGCAGGATTTGGCCGGTAGCAGACCTCTTTATTTTGCAATCGCTATTCTCAATCTCCCTATAAAGAGCTGAAACAGAGATCTTTCTAGTCTTCTCTTTCACTCCGGAATCTCCAGTCCAGATTTGGGACATTGCCTACAAATTCAGGATAGTCCAGCTAAATTTAAGAGGTTTGGCGGAGAACCCTGGCATAGAGGAACAATGCATAGTCTTAGAGCTCATCCATCTTGTACTTTAGAGGTATTCCAAAGGGTGTACTGTATGGCCTATACTTTACCTAAGACTATTTCTCAAAACCATAAACACAATTTTTCCTGAAATAAGGTGTGTGGCTTACATTGTGCCAAATTGCTGTAAAAAATGCTGTGGTTTTGTGCTTTATTAAATACAAAAAAATAACATTAACAATGATTGGGCAGCTTGTTGTTTGAGTAGGTAGAGAGTATTATTTATCTACTGTATTTACAAACCTACACTTCAAATATTTTTTCAGCGGGAAGGGATTTATACTGTATCTAAAAAAAAAAAAAGTCTCCCCCTTTCTACTCTTAAAAGAGCAATCCGTGTAATATCCTACATTTGTGTGTGTGTTTTTTTAAATACATCAGTTCTGTAGTATTAGATAATATATTTATTTTTTAAATTCAACTCAATGCCCTTTTTAATTAGTTTTAATATAATGAACAGTATTTGATTTCTATAGCAGGTTTTAACACACTTCCCCAGCAGTGCAAGAGCTTTGCAACACTTTCAACAATTAGCTTGTAAGCTTTTCGGGGCAGGGACTTACGAAATCTTGCTTTTATGTCTGACGCGCTTTTTCCCATAATGTGTTATTTATATTATGTCACGTGTATTATTATGTACCTCTGTGAAGCGGTATGTACATTAATGGCGCTATATAAAGATATACATACACTTTCCTGTTTGTGATAATTTGTTGCCAATATTTCCAGCAGTTTGAGCTGAAAACGATAACAATAGATAATGTTACCTTCGTAATATAAGAATACATTGTAGTTGCTGAGTTACACTCACTGAAGGATTGATTGAAACTGAAAGGCAGCCATTTAGTGAACCCTGGGAAGCAGGATCTTTGCTGATGGATGACAGGAGAACATATCGATGTCAATTTGGGTAATTCGTTTTCAACAAAGGTAATCTATGTAACAAAGTAGAGGCATCATGAGGATAGGCACATTGATTACACATCCACCAATGAATACATATTTACAGTCATAACGCTCATTAGCAACAGTTAAACATAACAGCACCAGAGAGTAACGATTAACACTATTTATTTGCAAACTTAAACTTCCTTTTTTTTTTTATAGAATATTGTTTCAAAAGTAATCTTGAACTTTTTTATACCAAATATCACAGATATATCTCAATGTTTCACATGATGGCAGCTGCCTGCAGAACACACGCTTTTTGAAGGGCACTGACTTTCACCACCGATCAATGGTGCAGCATTAGTAATCTGACACTGAGGCGGTATCTGACAGTTTGAATACTTGTGATTTAGGAGGGTGCCCCGTTGCAGTATATGGCGCACCCACATGTAGTTTGTCAGCGCGTCATATATGCAAGCAGTAACTCACACAATGCACGAGACACCCAGGGCGCCACTTCAACCAAACTCCCGCCCGGTGACGTCACTGCAGCTCCCCGGCAACGTCAGACAGCTTACCCCCAAAGCCCAGAATCCTCTGCACCAGCCAACGTACTTTTTGAAGTAGAGGATTCTGGGATTTGTAGTCAAGGCGTCCACCTTGTGAGCAGGATTTGGGGCAAGCAGACATTTTAAAGGACTACGTTCCCCGTGAGTCTCTGCGCGCGGCTTGTGTATGGCGGTTGGTTTGTAAAGGGTTTGGTTCGTAAAGCGTAGCTGGGTATTTAATATTTGGTCACTTGTGAGTCCCTTGGGTGAGATTTGGTCCATATATATATCGGAAACCGGCTAAGAGGGCAGGTAATGGGTGTTCACTTTTGTGGCATACTTTTTGCTCTGTGTGCCATAGAAAGCACTTTTAGCGATGCATGAATCTTTTGTTGTGTTTGTATATATATCTATATATATCACTATATTAATATATATCACTATATTAATATATATCACTATATTAATATATTAGGTGTGTATCAAAAAACCTCTAAGTCTAAAATGGCTCAAAAAGAGAAGCAGTAGTATTAAATAAAACATTTTTTTTTTTTTTTTAAGAATTTAGTTGGTTTCAATTAGATTTTCTTTTCTGGTCGTCTGGTGTGTAATATTGGTACACATTTTGCACAAAGGACACATTTAATCACATTAATGTTTCATTGTAATAGTAATAACGTTGTTTGTGGGATGGCACAACTTCATCGCTTCCTGCTATTTATTTTGCAGATTTATATTCAACAGCAGCATCAGAATAAAGCATCATGTGACTTCCCTGCTTCTTCCTTTTGCTTGCCAGAATACGTCACCAATGCCCTCCTCTTCAGATTTTACCGGTGACAGCCACTTTATGACACCGTATATGTCTAGTGTTTCTCGTGCTGGAGTGATTTTAAAACCTGCTTTTCCCAATTTCGAACCAAATAGAAATCTCCAGATGCTGATTGCTGCCGCTGCCCTCCCTGGATTCCATACTCCCACTCATTGTGCACATGGTACCCGTTTTCTAAGTGAAGACTCGCTTGGAGAAGAGGCATTTGAGGTGGGCGCTGATAAAGAAGCACTGGATGCAGCAAGTGAGCAAATGACCGCGGTCCATTTGGCGAACAAAGGACAGATGTTAACATGGAAAGATCCTGTTGGTGAATGGGAAGATAACAGGTGTAGCCCAGTATTTAGAGAGGATGACGACTCGCGAGAAGACTTGGACGATCCCCTTTTCAAGAAGCTTGAGCAGGTAATCTAAAATCTCATGTAGTTGTGCATATGGGGGAATTTTGTAGTCCATCGCCAAATGAATCCTACTGCACTGCAAAATAGTATTGGATAATATTCCAGTGGTCCAAAGCTCTTCTATGTAACCCTAAAATGACTGTGACCATACTTAAAATGTTTCATTTTGTATGGAGCTCGCTCTCTAACCCAAGAAAAGCAAGTTCTTCCTGATATGCCTTCTTTCGCTGCTGGTATTTGTAGGAGTTTAGTGAGCATTGCAAGGGTACAGTAGCATTTTCAATGTCTATAGAACCCTAAAAAAATTATCTAGGTGCCTCCATTGTTTTATCAATTCATCGTTCACGTGCTTATGTTTATACACATGCTATCATATTAAAATTTGACTTATTCCAAGATTACATTGTTCTTTTTGAGTGCTGGGAACTTTCCTATATTTTATTGTATTTTTGTAAGGTTTAGGGTCCCTACTTGTTCCCAGTGCACCACTATTTACTTAAATATATCCTTACATTGCATTTATTGAGTGCTGTCTATTCTATATACTTGTTAAAATTTTATGAAAAGTTCATGTAGAAATAAAATTAAATTTGCGGTGCAGGCCCCTCCTAGTAACGGAGGTATTGTATACAAATATAATAACTATCCGTTTTATATTTCCAAGCTAAAGGAATTTCAACAGCAGAAACAAGAACAATTGAAGCGACACCAAATGGAGCAACTTCAAAAGCTCATGGAGGAGCAGAAGATGCTGCTTAATATGGTGTCTGGGCAACCTGCATATTTGGGTAGGTCAGATGGGAAAAAAATAACTAAACATGGGGAATGTCCTACTCTGCTTCTATATAATGTTTCCCTCTGATACACGTTTTAATCATCCATTGTGTGTGCAAGGCAATATGGAAAACATATCTGATTGCGTACAATACACTCACAAAAAGAGAGGAAAAAATGGTTTAGGCTACAAAGTTGGCTTCCTCTCGGTCTAGGCTTACCATTTCTTCCATGGACCTCAGAAGCCATTGGTGACCTAGAATAAAACAAAATGGCCATTAAAAAGTACCCAACTTCCAGGTTGCCATTCTGAAACTATTCTCAATAGTACAATGCGTGTTGCTAGGTTACTGAAACCAGAAGTAGTACACTGGCCATGCTATACTATTTTAAAGATTCTTTGAAATAAAATATTTTCATATTAAAGCCTCAATTTTAGTAAAGGAAATCACCCTGAGAAATGAGTTGGTCTTGTTTGTCAAATACTTGCAAAACAAAAATAAATAAATATGCTGATTGGTGTGATTGCACCTCTTGTTATTTACGGTTGCTCCTCAAAATGTGTCTTTTTGTCAAGCAGTACAGAGACTAAACCATAGGATGTTCAGTACTGTTGAATAATACTGGGAGCCTCATGTAGTCGCAACGTCTGACCTTCCTAATGTCTTTTTACCGGCCTTTCTAATGCAAATCAAGTCAAGCAAATATTAACAAAAAATTACTTTGAGAACAACCACATAGCAAATCTAAAAGAAAATTGCATATATAGTTTTTTTTATGCAATACATGGATACATCATTGGTATTAGAGGGCAATAAATTTCTTTGAAAAGGTGCAGGTCTTATTGGCACTAAAATGGTTAATACTTTTGTAGTAACAAGAAGAAAACACTGTTCTGTATACTTTTATTACAGAAATTGATCAACATCAAACATCTCTTGTCAATCAGAATATCCCTAGAGATTACTTTCCTGTCCAGGACCATTTTTCAATGAGTTCATCCACTAATGGACAAAATGTACATGTAAGCCAGTTGAGCAACAATGCCATGATTCCATATCGCAGGCCATCTTCCTCATCAGTTCAGGAACATTGTCTAGATATTTCTGGAGGAGAAAATCATTTGGGAAATGAAGACTCAAATGGCTTTATTGGTAAGTTTAAAATCAAATGATTCCCTGTATAACAGGATATGTTTTGATCTCCATGGGTTCTGGAAGTTTTTATATCTTGCGTGGATAGTCTTATTTGACATAGCAATGCCAGGTTTTGCTTTTTCTACGTATTAAAGCCAAGTTGCAACTATGTCAAAAGTAAAGTACGGTGACACTTTCCCACACCTCAAATACATGTTGTCTTATTTTCTACATCACAGTTCATGTGTAATGTACATTTATATTACAGGTGAAAATGACATGTGTGAAGAATGTAAAAAAGAAGATTCATCCCCGTGTGGAAAGTCTGCTACAGATTTACAAGACGCACACAACTGCTTTTTCCAGCACCAATATGACAATTGTGTAGAATCCGTTCACACCGAAGAAAGGTAAAGACATCCGTATTTTTTTACATTTCTTTGTAACTTAAATGATTTCAAGGCCATGTTTTTAGACTAAACAAACTCCTGGAATTATTCCCAGATCTAAAAGTAAATTGTAGATCCCCAAACCTGCATGAACCTGTCCTTCTAACTAGTGGTTTAATTTCCATCTTGGTGCAACACCTGGCAATACACTATTTCAATTATTTATTTGTATGGTGGACACCAAATTTATATGTTCAATGGAAATGCAATTCCACATAAAGCTCTACATCGCATATGACGTGGACATGTAAATCTCTTCTAAACCATTTAATTTGAAGGCAAATAAGAACCACTTGGCCAACTAGTCTGCCCATTTTTTAGTATCTGCTGTAAAACCTTAATACCATTTAGTTCTTGTTTTCTTTCATATTTAGGCTAGTGTTATGTTGGTAGGCTGTTGATTTGTGGAACAGCCCTTTCTGTGAAGAAGCACCTTAGCACATTTCCCTTAGCCTGCCACCCTACAGCTTCATACCTTGACCTCTTGATATAACACATCTTTCTATGAAATGTTTGTGCACTGTGCTTTATTGAAACCCTTTTAAGTATTTAAAAGTTTCAATCCTATCCCCACTCCTCTCCCTTCTACAGTATACTCGAGGCCAGTGGTTTCCAACTTTTTTTTTTTTTAGTTAAGGAACCCTAAGTGGAATTCTGACGAACCCCCAACCATCTTTAGTAGCAAGTCTGTGATCAGATGCATTGTAAATTCTTCTGTATTTGATGCAATTTTCAAATGACCAGATAATTGCAGGGAACCCTTTATGGATGCCTGGGGAACCCAATGGTTCCTAGGAACCCTGGTTGTAAAACACTGCTCTAGGCTGTAAATATTGATGTCCTTTAGGCTTTTGTTATGTTGTAGACCAGTGATGCGCAACATGATACTATACCACAATGGCCACATGTATAGCCCTTAAGAGGACTGCACGTTACATATATGCTGCACATGAAGATAGAACGTTGCAGCCTCCAGTCGGCTTCTTTATGTTGACACACTGATGAAGAATGTCCCACTTCTCTCCTTACACTGGGAACTAGTGATTTTTAGCATGGTCATTAGGCAGCTGATGGAGTCGGCGGAAGTTACAAACCACACACCAACATTTCCACTCACTCTGCATTGGGGAGAGAAGGCTGCTGGGATAGCCAGTAGGTGGGGGCTTCAGATGAAGCCCTTGAGGCTTGCACCTCAAACCCCCCCGCCTCTTCTCCCCCCCCCCCCCCCCTGTTGTCCACCAATACTGAAGACCATGCAGCATCTTAGTAGCCCTTTTTTGCACAATTTCCAATTTATATACACCCTTCCGAAGATGTGGTCTCTAGAACGGAACACTGTACTTTAGGTGAGGTCTCGCCAATGATCGCCATGAAGTGGCATCGCAACCCCTCTCTGTTGCAAGCACCTCTCCCTTTACCACCTAAAGTGCTGCTGGCTTTCTGTATTGCTTTGTTACATTGCTTGCATACTTTTAGGTCTCCTGAAATGTTTCCCAAGTCCCTTTCCTCTATAGTAGTTGACTTTTTTTTAATTTTTGTTTTTATATAGTGCCATTATTCCTATATTCTGCTTTAGGATTTTTGTGACCCAAGTTTTAAAAATCTATGTTGCCAATTTTAAAATCAATACCGGTACCATATATATTGCATTTTATGTATTCTAAAGGCCCATCATATCAGAAATTAAAGCGAGAAAGCAATCGTTTGAAGAATTCTTAGAGGAACAAATGAAACTAGAAGAACAACGACTCCGACAAAATGAACAGCAACAGGTACTGACAAATGACCTGCCTTATTCTGAAAGCGGTGAACATTCTTTTAAATTCTCAACTTTATAATTTCTCTCTTCCCCTTCATTTTAGTTTGGATTTCTGAAAGGAAAAATTGAAGCCTGTCTTTCACTTACAGAACTGGCAGGAGTAAGGCCTTTCTGCTAAACAGCAAAAGATTAGTTCTGATTTGGGGGGAAACCGTGACATTTCATATAGCACTAGACCAACAGTATCACAATGTCACTGAAAGCCTCTATGTAGTAATTGCAGTGTCATATTTCTATTTATGCTTGCAATGCAACACTTTAAGTGTTCTACAAATGCAGATCTTTGAGGTGTTATTACCTGCAGGTCGATAATGTATAGTCCCAGTTGGTCCGTTGCATTTCATAGGGGCCTCTGAATAGGGAAGTGTTTGTCATTCAAGTGGTTTATTTACCTTTATTGTACTCCACTCTTATCTGAGAACCAATAAAGGTGTGTGTGTGTGTCTGTGTGTGTGTGTGTACGTGTGTACAAGTAATTTCTGAACACACAGTGACAGATAAAATGGAGTTGCCAGAAGAAACCAAATTCCTACCAAGTATACTGTAATTTTTTAACAAATAAATCACAAATACTTATAGATGTTAGATATAGGTACAAAAGGTATCCATTATGCAGTTGTGACCCCTTAAACATGGCCCTGGAACTAGTTCACCTTGGTCCTGGAATGGATTGCTCCTTTTAAGGTTCTGGTGTCAAACGCAGCGCATTCATTTTCAGATACTGTAAGGTAATTAAGGTTAGTTGTATTAACCTTAATTGCTGTTAAGTTTCTCGTAAGAAGCAAGTTTTCTATCATAAAAAAAATAAACTGGTATAAACTGTTTACATACCGTACTTTTAGCAGCCCACAGATAACATTGCTAGACCTGACATAAGTCATTCTCCAGATCTGTTAGATTTTTGAATAGTGTTTACCATTGCTGCAACATCAATTGGTGTTTAAATAATTAGATAGTACTGTAAATATTTCACCTGAGGAAGGGAGATCCCTGAAACGTTGTGCGTTTGCAACCTGCAAATCACTTTATTATGCTATGACGTCTGGTGTGAGACTTTATTAGAATAGTGCGGCAAGAAGATATCCAGCTCCTAGATAGTACTGTAGGTAACTAACAGGTTGATCAATTTAGATCCTGTCCCATGATTAATTTACAGATTAAAATCTGCTGTATTTTTGTACTCTAGAGCATAGAAGAACAGACCAGAAATAAACCCATGAAAAGACCATTCCTGAGAAGAGGAGAGGGACTTGCTAGGTTCAAGAATGCAAATACAAAGCTTGCATCTAAGGAGTGTAAATCCATACCTCCACTCAAAGCATTGGATGTAAATAATACTACTAAAGCCGAGAAACCACAAATTCAAAGGAAAATCGCACCTGTAAGCAAAGAGCACGTTTCTGAAAATGGTTCAAGTGTGGCTAAAAGGTCAAATAAGACTGACCGAGGAAAAAGTGAACCTGTAATGCCTATTCAAAAGAGATCTGTGCTTAAAAACCACAACATGAAAAACAGCCCCCTTCTAACCATACAGCCAGAGAATATATATGATGGACATGTTAAAAGTTCTGTAAAATGGGAGAAGAGTAGCAAATTGGAAACAAATAAACAAAACATGGAGAATGCAATGCTGACTGAAACGAGGAATACGCTCCCAAATAGGGTAAGAAGCCCAGGAAACACTAAGGTATCTACAGGAACGAATTCTGAGAGTACCACAAATGTGAATGCCAAACGCACAGAATTGTCTCTCGAGGTTTCATTTCAGAAGAGGAAGGCAAACTGGGTGAAGGAGACAGAAAAGGAAAACTTTGAATTGGATGAGTTTCTACTTCTAGAGCAGGCTGCTGAAGACATATCTTTCTCTAGCAACTCTTCATTTGTACAGAAACTACTGGATCAAGATTATCAAATAGATAATGGCCCTCGCAGGTTGTCTTCTACCCCCGTTAAACTGGCACAACAGCAACAAGTAAAAAAGGTGAGCAATGTTGAAGATGCCAACAGTAAACGGCTTAATCCGATTCAGACGACGACGAATATTGGAGCCACATTAAAAGTTAATTCCGATGTATCTAGCATTTCTCTTCGTGAGCAGTATGAAAAAGCCAACGGTAAAATCCTTCAGTCCATTCCCAGAGAGAGTCAAACTTCAAGACCTACGGAGTGGGATACAAGTGAAGGTGAAGATGACTATTCGACTTCTGAAGATGAAAGCAATGCCACAATGACAAGTGAAAAAGAAGATTTAAAGAAATTGGTTTTAGGCAGCAGAGAAGATAATCCTGTATCTGAAGAATGTAAAGGGCCATCTAAAACTCCGAACAAGGACACCAAAAGCAGAGACTTTGATCTAGACTTGTCAGACAGAGAGGACTATAATGGCGATGAATCAGTGTTAAAAAAGAAAAATAAGGAAATCTTTGTAGAGGATGACTACCGTTTATCATCTTTAAATACAAGTCAAGTTGAGTTTGATGATGAACGGACTTGGGCTGATCTTGAAGATGTGGGAGGTGAACATGACCTTGCTGAAAAGAATGTTGGCATTAAAGAGTTTACTCCATCTGACTATACAAGTAGAAGTCCAGTGTCTGCCCCAGACAAAACTATAAGAAGGAAGGTAGCTTCAAAGAAAGGAGATGATCTGCTAAAAACAGGTGTGCTTGATGGTAATCTGAGTACTCCTCCAACATCTGATCTGATGATAAAATTATTTCCATCGCTGAAGCCCAAACAGAAGCCTGAGTCCCAGTTGACAAATAAATCCATGCCAGTGCAGGAAGATGCAGGTAAGTTGAATTGAACTGATTTTTCGTGGATATTCTTTTAAAATATACATCTTCCTAATTTAATTTTGGCTACTGTTTAGGGGTGGCATGCAGCGGGTTCACCCTACATCAATATAAATGTGTTCTTAGCCATGCTCAACCAACTTTAGAAATCTCAGCAACCAACTTTTTAAAAAAAAATTTTTTTTATCATAACTTACTATGACTAACTGATGTTTACTCCCCCACGCCACTGGGGCCTTTCGCATGTGTTCTGCAATCAACAGATGCTTGACAAACACTTGTTCCAGTGATTCTCTTAAAGTCTGGTTTAGCGAATGTTGTATTACATTTTCAATCACACAGACATAATTATGAGTCGACTGCTGTTTTGTTTTAAGGCCACATTTTCAGAATTTCATAATTTTGGGATCAGATTGAAATGTATAAGATTACGAGTCTGTGCATAAGGTGTCTAATTTTTTTTTAGCGTATAAAATATAAACACTAGGGCATAATACTTATCTATAAAAGCACACTTTTTTGGAATAACATAGTAAATAAGAATAATTAAACACAAGATAATGTTTAAATATAGGATAAAAACATGACCGTATAGTGAATGGTAAGGTTAGCCAATCCCCAGAATAAAAAATAAAAAAAGGAACCCTTAAAGAACATTTTGGGGTGGAGCTGAATTGATGGATTTTAAGGGTCTATCAATGTAAACTTTGAGCAAAACGGACCATTTCCATCCTGTGTCAATGTATCAAAACATTTTGTCATGTTTTTTACCTTGTCTTCACGAGCTTGTGAGTGGTGGAATGTCAGTAGGAGTTGTTATATGGTGCACTTATTGTAATAAGATGTATTAAATTGTGCATCATTTATTTTACTTGCGACAGATATTAGAAACGGGTTCTTGCAGATGATGAAACAGTGCTCCTTAGAATGAACCTTTTTTTTTCTCTGCATTCATTCAGACACCTTTTTATCATTGTAGTCTATGGCAGAGTACCATGTTTAGATGCGTGGTAGACCTCTTTTCATTAGATTCTAGGGGGAAGCCCATACATTGTATATTTACTCTTTTTGAGCATGCACGATCATTTTGAGGGCTTAACCGCTATACAGCAGCTGGATATAGTGCACAGTCTTGGAAATTAGACTGATGTGATTTTTGTATCTGGGTCTTTCCAGCCAGAACAAACATCTAATTAGCGCTCTGTTTCCCATTGCCACTGAACATGGATGGAGTGGAGAATGTATTTGGGGTGCTCCTATGTCACAATGGAGTGTTCCTGACGCTGAAAGATTGAGCCAGTGAGCCTTGAGGGGATTTAAGTTGAACAGCAACAAAATGTGTGGTGTTTTTTCAGTTTGACAATTCCAAATCCAAAATAAAACCTTGGAATTTAATTATTTTAAAATTGCAGTGGAATTGTATGGGTCTCTGTCATGACATGTTTAAAATGCAAAGTTATTTTTTCTAAATCATAACTGTTCCCCTTTGACTTTATCATGCAGATAAATGAGGTTTAAACGTATGAATTGCATAAATATTTTAGAGGCTATCTGAACAGGGTTATGATCTGATGTTTGATAGACATAATATTCTTGTGACTTTAGTTAATCGTTAAAAATGAGTGATCTATCAAATAGTTGTATATAGACCATCTACACATTAAAACTACCTATTGCTGGTCAACTGTATGTGAACCACTTACAATCTCTTCCAGATCATTTTAATTGAATGCAATCTTAGCACAACTAAAACTGAATGAGGTTCATATTCTCATCTATTAGTTGAATGAAAACCATTTTTCCCACAACCCAATCGCTGATATCATTAGTTGCTTGGTATATATTGGAAGTTGGATCCGATCTTAAGGACTTGGTTCTCCATTTTATCTATGTAAAGAATAAAAGCAGTTGACCATATATCGTTAAAATGCACCAATTGTCATTACATTTAAGGAGACACTGTTCGATCCCAACTCCTAAGGGAGAAACTAGTTGAACTGGAAACTGAAATTGAAAGATTTAAAATGGAAAATGCAACCCTAGCAAAACTTCGTGAAGATAGAGAAAAGGCATTGGCGACTCTTAGGTACAGTATGCTGTCCTTCCTTTACTTCATGCACATGGAATGTTGGAAGGAGAAAGTAGTGCTCGTCCGTTTTTTGATGTAATTGCTAATTATTGAAAGATGCAATCCCTCCTAGGACCAACATCCTTACCCCTGGTGTTTTTTTACCGATGGTCGCATACGTGCCAGACTGGTATTGGTCGATTTTATAAAAATATTTTTGTTTTTAATTCTTTTTGGTCCACTGGTTCGGCTGGTGTGCCTGGTAATTATTGGTAAAGCAGCAGTTCACTCTGTGTACACCCTGGTTCCCAAGATACTTGCCAGGGAAGGTGCCGCCAGTTCCTTTCTGATGTATTTAAAGCCCTGCATCAGGGGGGGAGAAGCATCCAGCACGGCTTTCTATTGGCCCATGTAACACCAGAGTTTTAAATGCCATTTTGTTTTCCGCAGCATTTCATTTCCAGTTATCTCAGGAACTAGGAGTTCCCTGGAGCTGAAACTACCCCGGTCTAGCTCTGGAGACACACTGCTTACGATCTATGTAAAAAAAATATATGAAAGTTTATGCTTTTGGGTGCCCCAAGATGTAGTCCCTACGTCATGGGGTCTTGCACTCCAGGGGCCCCATTATGCAGTGGCTACGTCATTACCCAAAGAGGTTTTTTTTTCCAACTTGGATTGGGCCTGCGTTCCCAATGGAGCGTAGGGCACTACTGCTGTATAGGGAAATGGAAGAGGAGGACTCTTTGTAACTCTTGTGTTTTACATTATGCTTTTGCAGAAACACAATACATTTGTTTTATATGTTTGTTTGTTTTTTTTCCCCTAACCCCAAAGTAATCATTTATTTAAACGCATTGGAATATAACAGGAAAGAAGTTACAGACTTCGAACAACAAAAAGCAAAAGAATTGGCTCGAATCGAAGAATTTAAAAAGGAAGAAATAAAAAAACTCCAAAAAGAGCGTAAAGTGTTTGAGAAGTATGCTAGCGCAGCAAGAGCCATTCCAGACAAAAAAGAACGAGAAGAAATACAGGTGTGGACATAAAGATTACTATCAGCCCATATTGTACTCTTACTGTACTTGGAACCCATTCAGTTCCAAATTCCTGACAATGGATAGCCCATTAATAAATCACATTTGTTAAGAACATTATACCATATAAATAATATATTTAACAGTTTTATCTCAGAAATGGCTTTGTGTTGTATTCAGGGCTGGCTGCGGAGTATTGTGGGGCTCTGTGCACTGTCTGTTGCGCATGTAGGGCTGTGATGTCACGTGACCATGTGATGTTGCATCGTCACGTGAGTTCTGTGGTAACCGCAGATGCCAGCACTTACAGAGGCTCTGCACAGTTTTCTGCCTCCTCCCTCTCCCCCCCCCCCCCCCCCCCATCGATCTAGGATGTTTCGCCACCAGGATACTTCAACGTGATATCATCTCCTACGCCCGTCTGCCGCGGACCTGACAAGCCCACTATGCTCCAACGCCCAACTAACCCCTGCATGTCCTGACCGCCCGCTCCGACAACTGCATGTTTAAGTGTCATGTGCAGGACTGATACACTACCTATATAGGCCGCTCTGACACGACACGTTTAAATGTCCTATGCGAGATATTTAAACATTTTTTTTGTTGGAGCAGGCGTTTGGGACATGCAGCGGCCAGTCGGGTGCAGGAGAGGACATTGTGGCGAAGTGTCCTGGCGGTGGTTTGATCGTGACCAAACAGCCCATTCCACTCTCCGCTGGCCAAATTTTGGTAATCACTGTTTAAATGTTCTGGTGGTTAATTTAATTAACACAACATTTAAACTGTGATTATGGAAGTTGGGCTGGGGGAGAACGTGGGGTCAGGTGCATTCGCACCGATGGCACTACCATCAAGCCGACCCAGTCTTTGATTAATATTCCAATCATTTTCAGTAACGTTGCTAGCTATAGATGAGCAGTTTTCAGCCTGTGTTCAGTGGTACCCTAGATTTCGAGCTTGCCTGGGATTACATGAGAAAGATTTGGTAATGGCCGCCGTTTTTATTGTTCAAGACACCATATGTTCGCTTAACATTTGATATGGGGGGAGAAGGGGGGGGGTGAGGTGGGTTGTTCAGGTTTGTAGACCCCCTGCTTCCCACCTAGGGGGAAATCATTATTTATTTATTTTCTCACTGGAAATGCTTTTTTAATTCAAAAAGCTTATAAAACGTTAAAATGAAAGGTTATATATTCTATACAATTTTTATTTAAATGTATAAGCCCTACCAAAGGAATAGTTAGTATTGGTTAAGTTCACAGGATAAGTTGGTTTCCGGAACCCAAAGTTACAATATATTTTAAGGAGTTTGTCAGTTCTTAAAGGGTCAAACCTTTTGCTACAGGTATAGCCAAATTCGCCTTCCCTGCAGGAAAAAGGAATTCTCGCATCGCTTTGGGGAAGCCTTAGGCTGCGCTTATAGTGCCGGCTTCGTCGCAGCAAAACAAATGTATTGCCGCCGTCGCGTGCGCTTATAGTAAGCGCGACGTGGCTGCACGAAATTTTGAAGCAGATTTTTGATTTTTCAGAGGCTGTCGCCACGTGACAGCCTCTGAACCAATCAATGGCCAAGTTGCTTGCGATGTCGCTGCAAAGCGAAATACAACTTTCGTGGGTGGTGACGGGTGACGTAATCTGTAGTTCTGCCGTCGCGCGCTCTAAGCGGGGCCTTAGGCAGCTGCAGTGCCTCAATGTTAGTTTACCGGCTGCCTGAGGTCTGTATATGCTTGTAAAGGGGATCTTCAGAATGGCTACAATATGTATATTGCTTGGTTTTAAATAACTTGCCACTGTATTTCTCTTGCTTTTAGTCTTTAAAGCAACAAGTCACAGACTTGCAAGAGGAGCTGAAACGAAAGGAGGGGAAATGGACAACCACTCACAGTCGCCTCCGAAACCAGATGGAAACCGTATCGAAGGAAAACCTAGATCTCCGGGAGGAGATTAAGTTTATGGAAAAAGTTCGCTTGGAGAGCTGGAAAAAAGCCGAGGCAGCTGAAAGCAACAAGAAGATGGTGGAAAGTCATGGAATGCATTTGAGAAGATCAGACTCCATAGTAAATGCAATCTATTAAAATAATCCTAATCTGAGCCGATCTATGACCTGCTGAATCCAGTCATGTTGTAGAAATATGTATCAAAAATGTTCAAGAAGTGTTTGTTCTAAAACACATTTTTGCCACGGTTCTATTTTGATATACTGCTGTATTGTTGATCCTAGTAACTTTGATTTAAAAAAAACTATATTTCAGAGTCCACCACACATACCAAAAAAGAGCCAGAACCCTTCTGCTTCTCACCCAGAAAAGAGCACAAAGATAATTCGCAGAAGCCAATCGCCACCTAAAGGTATGACTTCTCTGCCCTTTTTTATTATAATAGAAAATAGACTCACGAGGGGGCTCAGTCTTCTACATTGCTTAATTCACGACTGAGGATCTTTAAAGTTGAGATCTACAGACGTAACATGCCTAGCAATGTGCCACAGTCGTATTATATAAATGGAATTGCGTACATAGAATTCCATCATTCTGTCATGCCTTTGACATGCTCTACAATTGAAATATTCCTTTTCTGTAGGAATATTAAAAATTAAAGTTAAAGCTTTTAACTTTGTAAAATGTACATTGATTTTTATTTTATTATTTTTTTTTATTTCTTTTTTTCTAACCATAGGAAACGTTTTGAGAAGTTCTAAACCAACCCCTGTCAGTGACTTAAGTAATTCTGAGAAGACAAAAGTAAATAAAACAGAATCTACAGGGATTACTTTGCTGGTAAGGAAGAGTTTTATATAAGTATGTTGACTCCCAAAGTCATACTTTATCTTTTAAGGCTACACAAACAAACCTATTTCCGTGAGAAGAAGACACTCCAAGTTAATTATTACAAGACCTATTTTCTGTATTTATTGTAATTTTAATGCAAGTTACTTTGGTATACAAGTATATGAAATGCTGGGGGAAAAAACTATTTGGGATCATTTTCAAATAATTAATAGTAGTAAATAACATGCAATCTTACATTTTTCCCCTGCAGTCTTCTGACATTGTGCCAGCCGTAGAACAGAAAAATCAAATCTCTGTGATTAAAGGAAGTGAGGAAGATGTTCAGGGAGAAATCAGCTATGCTGACGGAAAGGTAAGATTACAACTCCTAATTGTATGGCTTGTACTGTAACTATTTAGTAACTCCTGCATTCGAGAGCAAATTACCCTATGTTTATGTACTGGGTTTGGTTTTATGTTTATTAACCATGTCTACCTCTGCATTGGCATATGCTCATAACTACCCACTTCCAATTTAACATTATCACTATCGAGAAGAAAATGATTTTCTGAAGTTGGGTGTGCTTAATCCTTGCTTGACAAATGCCCAACTGTATACTGTAGATCAGCATTTCCCAAATGGTGGGTCGCGACCCGGCACCGGGCCACGGCACCAAAATTGCCGGGTCGCAGCAAGGCTGGCCGCGCGGTGTCTCCCGTCCCCCCCGCTCAAGTTTAAAAAAATGGCGGCGATTCCCCCCGCGGTCCCGCGCGCTTGCGCAGGGCAAGCAGGGGCCGCTCCCTTCCTCCCCCCCGCTCCCTTCCTCCCCCCCGCTCCCAACATGGGACGGAGGAGGAAGTACCAGCTCCTCTGCGGCCCGCACGTTACGTGGGACGGAGGGGGGAGTACAAGCTCCTACTGTGGCCTGCTCCCCCCCGTGGCCAGCTTCCCGAGCTTACCTCCCGTGGCACCACCTCCCGAGCTCACCTCCCGTGCCCCCAAGCCCACCTTCCATCCCGGGCAGCAGGGGATATCGGGGCAGCAGGGGAAAGCGTCCAGGTCAAGGTAAGTCACCCCACCCAGTCACTGCCTCCCACCCAAGTGTCCCTGGCCCCCTCCCACCCACCCAAGTGTCCCTGGCCCCCTCCCACCCACCCAAGTGTCCCTGGCCCCCTCCCTCCCACCCACCCAAGTGTCCCTGGCCCCCTCCCACCCACCCAAGTGTCCCTGGCCCCCTCCCACCCACCCAAGTGTCCCTGGCCCCCTCCCTCCCACCCACCCAAGTGTCCCTGGCCCCCTCCCACCCACCCAAGTGTCCCTGGCCCCCTCCCACCCACCCAAGTGTCCCTGGCCCCCTCCCACCCACCCAAGTGTCCCTGGCCCCCTAGCCTCCCACCCACCTAATGGTCCCTGGCCCCCTCCCTCCAACCCACCCAAGTGTCCCTGGCCCCCTCCCTCCCACCCACCCAAGTGTCCCTGGCCCCCTCCCTCCCACCCACCCAAGTGTCCCTGGCCCCCTCCCTCCCACCCACCCAAGTGTCCCTGGCCCCCTCCCTCCCACCCACCCAAGTGTCCCTGGCCCCCTCCCTCCCACCCACCCAAGTGTCCCTGGCCCCCACCCACCCACCCAAGTGTCCCTGGCCCCCACCCACCCACCCAAGTGTCCCTGGCCCCCAAACCTCCCACCCACCCAAGTGTCCCTGGCACCCTCCCTCCCTCCCACCCAAGTGTCCCTGGCCCCCTCCCTCCCTCCCACGCAAGTGTCCCTGGCAAACGCAAGTGTCCCTGGCCCCCTCCCTCCCTCCCACCCAAGTGTCCCTGGCCCCCTCTTTCCCTCCCACCCACCCAAGTGTCCCTGCCCCCCCCACCCACCCTCTCCCACCCCAGTGTCCCTGGCCCCCCCTCCAGTCACTCACATCCGTCGTTGCCTGTAATTCACTGTTTGTGTCTGTGTGCGTATAAGGGAGAGCGAGTGTGTGTGTGTATCAGTGTCTGTGTGTGTGTGTGTATCTGTGTGTATCTGTATCAGTGTGTGTGTGTGTCTGTGTGTGAATCAGTGTCTGTGTGTATCAGTTTACGTGTGTGTATCAGTGTCTGTGTGTGTGTATCAGTGTTTGTATGTGTGTGTGTGTGTGTGTGTAGCAGTGTCTGTGTGGCTGCGTGTGTGTCAGTGGCTGCATGTGTGTGTATCAGTGCCTCTGTGTGTGTATCAGTGTGTGTCAGTGGCTGCGTGTGTCAGTGGCTGTGTGTGTGTGTATCAGTGGCAGTGTGTGTGTGTATCAGCGGCTGTGTGTGTGTTTGTGTGTGTATCAGTGGCTGTGTGTGTGTGTGTGTGTGTGTGTGTATATCAGTGGCTGTGTGTGTGTCTGTGCCGGCCCTATAGGCCAGTATAGGCGATAAAATTTTTAGTGGGTCACGAAAAAGAAGTTAAAAAATAACCGGGTCACGGAAAAAAAAGTTTGGGAAACCCTGCTGTAGATAGAGACATATTGATGTTTCCACGAGAAATTGAACTTTCCTTAAGCATTTCCTTAAGCCATGTACAGTGGTGTGAAAAAGAAAGTACACCCTCTTTGAATTCTATGGTTTTACATATCAGAACATTAATAACAATCATCTGTTCCATAGCAGGTCTTAAAATTAGGTAAATACAACCTCAGATGAACAACAACACATGACATATTACACAGTCATGATTTATTTAACAAAAATAAAGCCAAAATGGAGAAGCCATGTGTGAAAAACGAAGTATACCCTTACTGCTTCCATAGGAATTAAGATGTTAAGTAGTAGACAGGTGCTGCTAATCAAATGCCCTTGATTACACATTGGTGACACATTGTGTGCTCATTTGCATGTCATTTCCCAGAATCCCTTGCTGCAGTGGGAGCACTATATGCTAGGTGATAATGGTAGACAGGTCTGCAACCCTGCCTTTCAAAGACATGTGAATGTGCTCACAAGTAATATTCTTTATTGGCTATATGCTAACAGTGGAGGTTTTTTGTTGCCTTTTTCAACGTGCGTGCGTGCGTGTGTGTGTGTGTGTGTGTGTATGTATATCTATCCTCTCACGCACACACACACGCTTTGGCAAGATGTTTGTCCATTGTATGCATATATTGGGGTATATTTCCCTATACATTAATAGGCTCAATTCTGATTTAATTGTTTTATCCATCATTGTATGAAATAATGTCTATTTCATGTATTGTTAGTATGTAGTGTGACAATCCAGCCCACTTGTATTTAAATGACACTAGATGGCGCTCTAATACTCTGAAAATGTGCAAATAATCATACAATCATATACAGTGTAATAATATGGTGCAACGTGACAAATAAAATAAAATCACGTGCAATAAGAAAGGTAAAATCACTCAAACCCTTGGAAAGGACTGTTTCATGGTCCAAACGGAAATAGGCATAGAAGAACCAGGGGAGCGATGATGAACCTTAAAGAAAATAGAAACAATTTTTCTATTTTTCTAAAAATTAGTGCAATATTGTCTAATCAAAACAGAATATGTAGAATATGCATACACAAGAGACTGTAGTGCTTTTGCATGTATTGCTATGTAGTAGAGCTTTACAGTCATTGTCTTAGAGCTCTTGTTCTGCTCAAAAAGTTAGCCTGCAGAAATGCTGTAAAACAGTGTAGCAGAAATTGTGATAGTACAGGTGTGCTTTGTATTCTTAAACTTCCAGGATGGTAGCGGTGAGCATACATTTATTGAATCTTCTCTTGTGTTTTCCCCTATTCCATTAGGTTGAGAGGATTTTAAGAAATGGTTGTCATGTCATTTTGTTTCCTAATGGGACACGTAAAGAAGTGAGCGCTGATGGGCAGTCCACAACTGTAACATTCTTCAATGGAGATGTGAAGCAAGTGTTGGCAGATCAGCGTGTGGTATGCTTAAAACAAGTGCCTTAGAAAAAAATGTTTTCACCTACTGTATCTTGTATAAGTGATGTCTGTTTATTAAAACTTTCGTGGTTTCCCCCCCCCCCCTCCCCTAGATTTATTATTACGCTGATGCCCAAACTACTCATACCACCTACCCAGATGGACTGGAAATACTGCAGTTTTCCAATGGACAAATAGGTTCGTTTTTAATCTCATCTTGCATTGAATTACCACTGGTGGTGCACGTAACAGGACAGGCTTTTGATGATCTTTATGTTCATTTTATGTCAGCGCCTCCAGCTCCAGTGGGCTCCAAGATTTCCAGAGTCAGTCCACCACTAGAGCAGATTCCATCCATACCCCTACCCAATAGACTGAGAGCTCAGACAGGGGTATATAAAAAGGGATGATTTATTGTAGCAGCCACTACAAGCAGTACATCGTATGCATGAGGATTGATCTGGGTCCCCAGAATTCTGGCTGGTGCTTTTGGCTCCCTGGCTGGTAGATTTGAGGCCTATAATCTGTTGCTCAGTCAGCCCATGAGGGATTGACTGCATGTCTCACTCCCATCCGGGAACTCAACTTTTTCCTTCCTCACCCAAGGAGGGTGGGAGCTGAACTACTGTAATTTAGCACTTCGCCTCTTGTGCACCAGAAGGGGAGGGCACAAGGTCTGTACCATGATTGGTTATACACAGACCCGTGCGGCACCACCTTCTGTCACTCAGAGTCAGCATGGGGGGGGGGGGGGGGGGGGGGAATTGTCAATGCCCCTAGGATAGCTTGCCACAGCCTGTAGCTACAAAGGACTTATGTGACAGGAGGCAGAGAGGCAGTCTGGACCAGCCATGACTACAATTATAAGACTAAAATACAGCAACTATAAGTTTGCAGTTAGATCCCAGTCATATATACATATACTGTATACACACGCTGAGATCAAGCAGATATTGGTTAGCTTCCAGTCACATGCAGTATACAGTGTACATTATTAATATCTTAATTTCTCTTCCTAAATGTAGATCTACAAATACATTGGAATGCAATATTTACATATGATAAAACTGAACAAACCATAAAATTGTCTGCTTTCTTGATTTATATTAAACATACACAGATTTTAACCGACATGAAAACATTAACTGTGTGATTATTATTATTATTATTATTATTACTATTAAAGGAACTGTGTGTGTGTTACACAGCTAAACTCCTACTTTTTTCTTCAAACACATTCTGGCTCCTAAGTTTATATTTTTGTTCATCCCTGCTTTATCTTACAGAAAAGCATTTTTCAGATGGAAAGAAAGAGATAACATTCCCAGACCAAACTATAAAGAATCTCTATCTTGATGGGAGAGAAGAGAGCATATTTCCAGATGGCACAATCATCACCGTTCAACTGTGAGTTTTCCATTTTCTTCATTGAGTAAGAGATTAGGTAGTTTGTAGTTGTTTAGATCTGTCCACCACTGTTGGGACAGTGTGTCCTTTACTTTAGCTGACCCCCACCATCATTTGTACCAAGGAAAAATATATGTAGGTTTCATATTCATTTAGGTGGTTGAAACACAGGTTTTCACACTTCTGATGCTGTTTGTCTCTCTAGTCTTTTGAGAAATTGTGTGTTTAGTGCACCAGGTGTACCTAGTATATGGGAGTTTTCCCTAAAACATTGTGCACGTTTCTTTTTAAGCATATTCTTCCAGTAATCTGCTTTATATGCTTTGCATTTTTTACCATTTTTATTCTACATACATTTCCTAAAATCTGTCACGTTATACTTCTACTATAGCAGGGCAAACCATTACTTTAGCTGCATTATCTGTATGGTATTACTGAACAATTAATTTCTAGGATGCACTCTCTCTTTATTTTTTTCATGATCTTTGTTTATAGTGATGGAAGCAAACTCATAGCATTTGACAATGGACAACAAGAATTGCACACTCCACAGTTTAAAAGGAGAGAATATCCTGATGGGACAGTCAAGACGGTGTATAGCAATGGCCAGCAAGAAACAAAATATGCTTCTGGAAGAGTTAGGGTTAAAGATAAGGAGGGTAATGTTATAATGGATACTAAAATATAACATTGTTGGTAATATTTGAAGTTTTAACATGAAGTATGTTTGAAGTGATATATTTAAATTAATTTAATGAATGAATTGTTTTTGTGATGTATCTGAATGTATATTTGTAAACCAGGGGAAATATGGATAGTGATTTTCTGATTTCCCTAATGTATATACTGTATATGAAATGTAGATATGCGTTCTGAAGTGTCAAAAATAAATTAATATTTTGAATTCAAGCAATTTCACAAAACTCTTTGAAGGAAAGAAGTTGGGTTTCTATATCATCTGGGTTACATAGTATACCTTTCTATAAAGCCTTCATCTTGGAAAGTGTGTGTGTGTGTATATACATATGTATAAATTTTACATAAAATAAACTGATTTCTAAAAGTAAATTTCTCATGCAAACTGTGTGACATGTATAAAACAGGAAATACTTTTTTATGGACTATAATTGCTAATATCCTGCAAGTCCCACTGTCATCTGTCACGAGGATAACCTGTGAGACCGGGACCCAGCACCAGCTATCGAGTTGTGATCCGAGCGCCAGTGATGCTTCCACATTAAGGCTTATGTCCTAGTCACTTCTCGTGAGTAGGATTCCGATTTTTACCAACGGCGGATGAGTTAATATATGCTTTTATGCTGTTGTGCTTTTGAGCACATTTGTTCATATGTACATGTTCTTATATGTAAATTGTGACTCCAATCTTTTCCATATGTAGTATTACATTTTGTATTTTAATATATTCTCTGCTGTTATCCCTGATCTATATTAGTCATGTATCTCTATCATAGGATAATGCACTGTGGTGGCATGTATTATTTTTGTCTCCTATTTCTTGAGGTGCAAAGTCTTCATTTGACTGAGGATCCGGGAGTATTTACATTGAAAGGATCCACATCCTATACAGGATTTTTTTTGTTTCTCCATAGTCCAAGCATCAGAAGGTCTGTTTTGTTGCAATATTCCAACCGGTTGTTAGACAGCCAGCAGGACTTTTTAGGCATCATTTTGGACTTTGTTTCACAGGATTTTATTGCATTTATTATTAACACTATATTGTTCACATTGTGACACTAGCGCTTTTGTTACACTAATTTATCACTCGACAGTCATTTCAAGCAACATATATGCACTATAGTTAGTACCTTGGAGCAGGGGTGCGCAAACTTCCTGAGCTGCACCCCCCTGCCTGCCGCAGCATTCGTGCCCCCCTCTCCAAGGACCCGGCTTCAAATGACGCTGCGGGTCATGTAACGCCACATGACCCCGCAGCATCATTTGATGCCACGTTGCCATGGCGACGTGTTGCTGGAGAGTCGGGAGAGAGCAGGTAAGAAGTTAGAGGCCTCACGCCTCCCCCGGCATTTAATTTAAATGCTTTGGGGAAGGGTGCAGGACCTCTGTAACTGCTGCGCTCCCCTAGAAATTCTTGCGCCCCCTTAGTTTTTGCCCCCTTGCCTTAGAGTATTCAATGACTTTAAATTAGTCTGAAGAACTGGGAGCACACATGTTGATATTTTCTTTCTTTCAGTTATAGATGATTTTTCTACCAAAATGAAGGGGTTAATGCTGAAAAGAAGCAAGTTAAAACTTGGTTCAGTTTTATGAGTTTATAATCGAAAGCAATGTTACCCACATATCTGGGGATAGGATAATAAGGCAAACAACAATCCACTAGAGGTATAACTAATAGGGCATACATCTTATTATATATAGTGTAGACACAGGCATATAGGCTAGATCAGGGGTGGGCAACCTATTTTTCAATGTAGCCACAGGTGTGGCGAATTAGAAGTGAAAATAGCCACACCATGTAAAAATTGAGGTATTATGTTGCGCATGCGAAAATTTTAAACCACACACTGTTTGAACAAGTTTATAAATTCTCCCACCGCAACCCCCTCATCCCCTCCTCCTCTCACCCCCCTCTTCATCCTCCTCTCACGCCACCACCACTACCCTCCTCATCATCATCACCTCACCCCCTCATCACCATCTCATTTAACCCCCATCATCATCATCTCCCCCCAGCACCCTAGATCTCCCCCAGTCCCTTTCAGCAGTCCCCCTCATCATCAAGCACCCCCCCCCCCCGTCCTATGCGTAGGGCACATAGGAGGGTGCATAACGCGCGGGGCGTAGGGCAGGGGAACTGGCGGCGGCAGGGAGTAACTCCGCAGCAGCAGTGGGGGCAGGATGGATGCCGGTGTGGGCAGGCTTGGTGCAGCTGTGGGGGTGGGGGGTGGTCTGGGCAGCGTGAGAGAGGATGATGAGGGCAGCGTGAGAGGGGATGATGAGGGCTGCGTGAGAGGGGAGGGTCAGGGCAGCGCGAGAAGGGAGGTTCAGGACAGCACAAGAGGGGAGGGTCAGGGCAGCGTGAAAGTGGAGGGTCAGGGCAGTATGGGAGGATCTGGGCAGCCTGAGAGGGGGTGGTCTGGGAGCATGAAGGCAGCATGAGTGGGGATCTGGGCAGCAGGAGAGGACATGTTCAGCAAGGGCTGAATGTAAAAACCCTTTTAGATCCAGTTATGAGTATTGTCAGGCTGATGCAGTTGCAGAGTATGGGATAAACAGTGGACAGCCAGGATAGGGAGGGTAGGTATTCCCTGATAGAATGGAGGTTAGTAACTCTGCAGCAGCACAGTCCTGGTAGTATACTTGCCTCAGACTCTGCATAGGTACCTAGAGGTCAGACAGGTAGGTGGGGGGAAGTATCTCTCAGCTCTCCCTGCACTAGTAGCTGGCCGTCCAGGAAAGGAGACGCGCCGGTAGGGGATTTCCCCTCCTAACAGATGAGTGCGAGCAGGGAGAAGCACCGGGTAGGGGATTTCCAATGCCAACAGCTGAGTGCGAGCAGACTGCCCTCACCACCCGGAGGTTTACGAGGTAGCAGGAAAGGGGGAGAGGGGGAGGGAGGAGGCGCCATTCGCCACAGTTTCACTGCCAATTCGCCACAAGTGGCGAATGGCGACAGGGTTGCCCACCCTGGGGCTAGATCATACGGAACGGGCAGAATTGCCCAACCCCGGAGTTATCCCTGACTGATCCTGACCTGAGAAGTGTTGAGATGCACGTCAGCTGCGTCATACGGTCACATGACTTTCAGAAACCCGGAAGTGACGACATCAGCAGCAGTGGAGACTGAGTGGGTGAGAGCGCGACTCACCCGGCTCCCGGGAGTCACGGCGATTTGTATCGTACAAATGTTTTAAACCAGGCCTGCACAACACGCGGCCCGCCTGCACTCACTGTGCGGCCCGCGGCGGCTTTCTGCTCTCCCCCTCCCTCCCGAGTCCGCTCTCCCGCACCCCCCTCGCAAGGTTGCAGTGTGTGCTAGCATTGGGGCACTTCCTGCCTGCTGCTTGCTAGAGCGTGCGTGCAGTCCTGCCTGCTCTGCCGCCGCCTCCTCCTCCACCGCAAGGGAAGGGGGGGGGGGGGGGGCGAGATGATGTGATTTGAAGTATTGTATGTCTTTATTTATATAGCGCCATTAATGTACATAGCGCTTCACAGTAGTAATACATGTGGTAATCAAATAACAGATAATATAAATAACAGATCGTGGGAATAAGTGCTTTAGACATAAAAGTAACATTAAGGAAGAGTAGTCCCTGCCCCGAGGAGCTTACAGTCTAATTGGTAGGTAGTATCATGTGTTCAGAATATCCACAGTGCTATTCATATGCTTCTTTAAGCAAGTGTATCTTAAGTTGGGTCTTAAAGGTGGATAGAGAGGGTGCTAGTCGGGTACTGAGGGGAAGGGCATTCCAGAGGTGTGGGGCAGTCAGTGAATAAGGTTTAAGGCGGGAGAGGGCTTTAGATACAAAGTGCAGGGGGGGGGCGATTTGAAGTGCAGGGGAGGGGGTCATTGGAGGTGCAGGGGAGGGTCATTGGAGGTGCAGGGGAGGGTCATTGGAGGTGCAAGGGGGGAGAATGATGTGAGGTGCAGGGGGGAGAGTGATGTGAGGTGCAGGGGGGAGGATGTGAGGTGCAGGGGGGTGTTGTGTGTTTGTGGAGGGGGAGTATTATGTGTGTGGGTGAAATGGGGGTATGAGAGATAGATGGGGAGTATCGCAAAGGTTGATAGTGAGGGGTTCTGGGGGAGATATGAGGATAATGATGAGGGGTGCTGGGGGAGATATATGAGGATGATGAGGTGCTGGAGAGATGATGATGATTTTACCCGTGCGGCCCAATTTTGTTTTTCTTGGAGCAGTTCGGCCCTTCTCGCTTTACGAGTTGTGCAGGCCTGTTTTAAAAGGATCACCCTGATGTAAGCCTTTATTGCAGGAGGATCTTTTTGTGATAAATTTACTGTTTTAAAAGTACCAGCCGCACTATCTTAGTCTCTCTTCTTTCCCCTGGGTCCAGCTGAACTGAGTGTGTATCCACCCACCTTCTACTACATTTTGTGCCAGTTTTGGAAATGACCATACATCTCATATATTTGTGAGTAAAATTATTGGAGGTTCTTTGCACAACTGAGCCCTAAACTGTCATACAGTACTGTTCTATGTCCATTTTCTCTTCTCTCCTTTGGTGATACGTCCCCCTGATTTTCTTGGATGCCATCTATGGAGGATATTGGAAATATATCCTGTTCCAGGGTATTGAGTGGAGGAGTATATTACCTTTTATTTATTTGAATTCACTGATATCACATATTTATTTAATTGATATGTCTCTTGTTCACCAAGTGTATTATCACTATCACTATTCTTTTCACTGATAGACTGATGAGTGAAAAAAACAAACTATCTGAGCATTTAAAGTAACTTTAATCGGTTACATATTCACAAGTGTTGAGTGCCACTCTGCTCTTTTCTAGATCATAAGTGCTAACTGATAGCATATAAGTAATAATTCATCAAACTTATGTGGGATGAACAGAATAATAAAATCCATAGCAGTCGTGGACCAGGATGACAGAGGTTTGAACCTATGTCTCTGGTATATCCACCCACATATATCTGGATTAATAGGGGAGGCTGACCTTACCCCAAGAACCAATTTAGTTCAAGTCTTTCGTTCAAGCTCCTAGAGCTTACAGTATTCAATGCACAGGCCCATTTAGCCTCTTTCTGTAAGACAATTCTCTCTGTCCCCACCTCTCTGTAGTGGTGTCACACGGTCTTTGACCTGACACTCAGCTGTGCTGAGTTGTGGCCCATCAGCCTGAAATGAAGTGCTACAGATGTGTCTGATTACCTTTTTGATGTTGCTTTTGTGTTGGGATAGCTGTTCTTTTAGCATGTTAATAGCTTTTCCCACATATACCAGGCCACATGGGCACTTGAAGGTACACAATATAGGTGCTAAGGCACGTATAAAAAAAAACCCTTTCATTTTAAATTATTTCCCTATATGTGGGTGAGTGAAATTCTCTCCCCTGATCACACAATTACATTGGCTGCAGCTCCTGCAAGGAAATGTCTGTTTAGATGGTTTTAATAAATCTGCCTTTACCAGTCTTGAATGTTTTTTTTTTTTTTGGCCTGTTGTACGCAAAGATAGGTGGCTCTTTAAAAAGGTGACATAGTATTATCTCTCTGTAACAGAAACCAGTATTTGGACAGTCTTTTAAATGTGTTTTGAAGCTCTGCTAAATGTAGTCACAAAGTGAATACCCTCTTTCTTTGATTTTAGAGTTGGTGTAAGTAATGTTTCTCTTGGGTAACTGTTTGCCTTTTTAGCTGCATCCCTAAAAGTTTTCTTGTGATATCCCTTTGAAAGAAATGTCTGCTGCATTGCCTCCATCCTCCATGGGTAATTGGAAAGAGTCATTTACAATACGTTTAACCCTCAAAAGTTGACTAAATGGTAAACCTGTTTTGAGCCCATGCAGAGGGAAGCTATCTGCCTGTAGCAGACTGTTGCTATCGGTCTTTTTTAACAAAAGATCTGTAAATAGTTTATTATCTTTCAGGGACATACTAACATCTAAGAAGTCAATTCTCTCTTGACTGTAGTTTTTGGTGAACCTTATGATCTCATGGCACCCATTAAGGTACTCCATGAACTGTAACAGTTTCTTAACATCACCTATCCACACCATGAACACGTCGTCAATAAAACGACTCCATGTGTGGATATTATCAGAGTATTCTTGGTTAAGTACAAAATTAGCCTCAAAATCATATTCACACCCATAGCAGTTCCTTGCACTTGTTCATGATAAGGTTATATCTAAGATAATTCTTAGCAAAAATAGTCTAAAGGAGCGAGAGTGTGAATTCAATCAGAGGTCCTAGCAGTGTACTAGACTGTAATGCTCAACTGGTTGCTGCAATGCCATCTCTGTGTGGTATAGCTGTATATAGGCTCTGTACATCTATTGTACAGAGCCAAACATTATTCCCCTCTCAACTAATTTGATCTATTAACTGGAGAAAATCAGTGGTATCTTTAAGGTATGCTGGTGTAGATTTTACATGGGGTTGTGGTATTTTATCTACAAAGATGGCTAGGGGCTGGAAAACACAATGTGTGCTGACAACTATAGGCCTGCGTGGTGGTTTGTCAATATTTTTATGAATCTTTGGTAATATATACAAAACCGGGGTTATTGAATGTTATACACTGCTATTATAAAGGTAAATGGGGAGGAATACAAAAAAATGGGATGAGCAAAGGGATGATGAGGAGACATGGTACATTACATTTCTAGTTGATCATAAATTTACAATTCAGATAATGTAAATGTATTTGATCAAATTCTGATATTGTGAAAATTCACAGCAGAACTGAATCTCTCAGAATTTCGGAAAAGATCCATTTTAACTGACTTGTGAGATGTTCCATAAGATTAACGTTTAATTTTTGTTAAATCATAATCATTGGTGGAGGATGTTTTTTTTTTTAACCTTCTCCAGAAGTCGGCTATAGTGCATATGGTGGCCGAAAATGTGTGAAATCAATATTTGGAAACATTTTGGGATTTAAAAAAAAAAAAATGCTGTAAATGGATCTCTTGACGTGGTTTGATGGTCCCAGGTCTTTGATTTGATTGAACGAACCCAAGTTTGGGACAAGACCACCAGTTGGTATGATGTCTCAACTTCACCACATCCTCTCTATTGGAATATTGTGGAGATAGATTACATCAAATATCTGGACTAGATACCAACTAAGTAGGATTTTATATCCATTCTTTTATATTAGTATAAATTGAAAATGTTGAAGTGTTTGCTTGTTATGGCTTCCCATTCTTCTACTGGTATACTCATACCTAATTCTTTTTAGTATGTATGTCAGTCAGAAGTGCTCGCTCCAAAAAGTTAGTTAATGAATATATTTATATTGGTATAAGACCTATAGGATTTAACTGGTTGAAATCCCATCAATGATAAAGTGAAGAAATGCTTGTATATAAATTGCTCACAGATGAGTGACTCACTTGCCCGTGCTGGAATAAAATAGATGTATACGGTATGCATGGAAGGAGAGGTGCATATTAGACAATGCCACCTTTCAGATGCCTGTGTCTGTAAAAGCCTATCCAGAGGCCAGCCCAGATCTTATTGCAGTTGGGGTACAACAGGTATACCGATCGGGTACTAAAACGGGTACAATCAACAGCTGATTTTTTTCCCTCTTACTCCCCAAGATTTTTTTGTAGCCACAAAGCTATGTTGCACATTCTGCTGTGTGGTTCCCTCAACCTCCATACATTGGAGGTATAGAAAGACATCAGGAGCTGACGTCGCTCCTATAGCTTCACAGTTTATTCGTCCTGACTCAAAAATTGTGTCGGCACACTCCACTGTGCAAATACCACCCCTCCATATGTATGGGGAGGGAATGAGAGATGCGTGGAGCTGGCATCACTCTCGTAGCTTCACGTGATGACTCGGGTGTGTTCCAATGTGTTTCATCACCAGGTGGGCAACTTAATCAGGGATATGTCCTACAACTCCGATAGCACCAGGTTATATACGATGTCTATGTAAAAGATATATAAATATATACACACACACAACATACTGTTCATTTGGGAAGGAACTGTAGAGTCACTACAACATTTTATAATGTATCTCAATACTAATGACCTAAATTAAAAATTTACAGAGAAATATGATAAATCTAGTATTGAATTTTTAGATCTTGTTCTATATACAGATGAGAAGGTTAAAAAAACTAAGACATACTTTCAGCAAGTTGATTGCAATAATTGTTTTGAAAAGCAGTTGCCATCACTCTAAATGGACCTCGAATGTACCCTTTGGCCAATTTCGACATACTGTATAAGGAAGAACTGTTCAGACGTAGAACGTTATGAACATCAAGTGTCAATCCGTGAACACAAATTTGTTGATAGAGGATACCCACTGTTAGAAATCGAAGAACAAAGAATAAAGCTAGATTGCTAGATAGAAATCTTATTTTGAAGCCAAGTGGAAGAAAAGCCGACAATAAACACAATATGCCTTTTGTCACACAATTTAATAGTGAACACATGAAGATTAATAGAATATTAATCAAACATTGGCACATTGTGAAGAATGACACAGTATTAAATGAGTACCTCCCAGACAGGGCCCAAGTAACATACAACAAAGCACACAACTTAAAAGATAAATTGGTGCCTAGTCTTTTGCCTACAGCACCAATTAGTGATAGTTGGCTGGGTGGTAAACCTAAGGGATTCTTTAGGTGTACGAGATGCAAGGCATGTAGATATGGTGAATTGAAAACTGACTAATTTACATCTAATTACACCAATGAGACTTGCATCTAAATTACACCAATGAGACTTTTAAGATTAAAAGTTTTATTAATTGCAAAAGTATGTCAGACATCTATTTACTCAGTTGTCCGTGCAAATTAGAATATGTTGGCCGGACTATCCGACAATTAAGGGTCAGGATCCTGGAGCACCTTAGAAATATCTCTCTGGGCTTTGAAAGCCACAATGTGTCTTTACACTTCAAACTGTTTCATAAGTCGGATCCTACAGGCCTTCCCTTTCTAGGTATCGATCAGGTTAAGACCAATTGGAGAGGAGGGAACAAAATCCAGGATGTTTCCCCAACAACAAACATTCTGGATTAATAAATTACAGACCCTCAAACCAAAGGGTCTTACCGAAAAATAGACTTGAATTCCTTTTTAATTTAGCATTTCCTGTGTTCATTATTGGTTTGGCTTTTCTTTGGTATGTATATATTTACAGTGGGTGACTGCCTGACACTTGGGTGGGTGGGTGGATGACTGCCTGACGGGTGGGTGGGTGAGTGCCTGACACTTGGGTGGGTGACTGCCTGACACTTTGACTGCCTGACCCTTGGTTGGGTGATTGCCTGACACTTGGGTGACTGACACGCGGGATAGTGGGTGACTTGGTTGGAGTCTGTATACACACTGTCACTGATACACACAGACACTGGGAGGGGGCACACACACACACACACACTGGGAGGGGGACAGACAGACACACACACGGAGAGGGGCATCACACAGTGGGAGGGGGCAGACACACACACAGACTGGGAGGGGACTGTGACACACACAGACTGGGATAGGGGGCAGTCACACACACACAGACTGGGATAGGGGGCAGTCACACACACACAGACTGGGATAGGGGGCAGTCACACACACACAGACTGGGATAGGGGGCAGTCACACACACAGACTGGGAGGGGGGGCAGTCACACACACACAGACTGGGATAGGGGGCAGTCGCACACAGACTGGGAGGGGGGGCAGTCACACACACAGACTGGGAGGGGGGGCAGTCACACACACAGACTGGGAGGGGGGGCAGTCACACACACAGACTGGGATAGGGGGCAGTCACACACACACAGACTGGGATAGGGGGCAGTCACACACACACAGACTGGGATAGGGGGCAGTCACACACACAGACTGGGAGGGGGGGCAGTCACACACACAGACTGGGAGGGGGGGGCAGTCACACACACAGACTGGGATAGGGGGCAGTCATACACACACAGACTGGGAGGGGGGGCAGTCACACACACAGACTGGGAGGGGGGGCAGTCACACACACAGACTGGGAGGGGGGGGCAGTCACACACAGACTGGGAGGGGGGGCAGTCACACACACAGACTGGGAGGGGGGCAGTCACACACACACAGACTGGGAGGGGGGGCAGTCACACACACACAGACTGGGATGGGGGGCAGTCACACACACACAGACTGGGATAGGGGGCAGTCACACACACAGACTGGGAGGGGGGGCAGTCACACACACAGACTGGGAGGGGGGGGCAGTCACACACACAGACTGGGATAGGGGGCAGTCATACACACACAGACTGGGAGGGGGGGCAGTCACACACACAGACTGGGAGGGGGGGCAGTCACACACACAGACTGGGAGGGGGGGGCAGTCACACACAGACTGGGAGGGGGGGCAGTCACACACACAGACTGGGAGGGGGGCAGTCACACACACAGACTGGGAGGGGGGGCAGTCACACACACACAGACTGGGATGGGGGGCAGTCACACACACACTGGGAGGGGGGGCAGTCACACACACAGACTGGGATGGGGGGCAGTCACACACACACAGACTGGGATGGGGGGCAGTCACACACACAGACTGGGAGGGGGGGCAGTCACACACACACAGACTGGGATGGGGGGCAGTCACACACACAGACTGGGAGGGGGGCAGTCACACACACACTGGGAGGGGGGGCAGTCACACACACACTGGGAGGGGGGGCAGTCACACACACTGGGAGGGGGGGCAGTCACACACACTGGGAGGGGGGAGACACACACACTGGGAGGGGGGGCAGTCACACACACTGGGAGGGGGGAGACACACACACTGGGAGGGACACACACACACAGGCGTCATGGGGCTTACCGGTCAGTGCCATTGTACGGAGCCAGAAGTAGTGAGGCTTTTTTACAGTCTGCTTGCAGTTTCAGTTGGCTGCTGTGATCCTTCCTTCTGGTGTGAAAACACACACACACACTACATCCGCCCCCGATACTAAGCCCTGCCCCCGGCATACCCTGACCTCCAACCAATCCCCTGCTTCTATTCTAAAGCCCCGCACCCCGGCATCCTGCCATTGGGGGGGAGAGAAAAAAATACTCACTGCCGCCGCATCCTCATGCTGCTGCCCCCGCGCACCGCCGCCGACTAGCGCACGGGACCAATCACCAGGGGTAAAACCCGGGACATTTCCGGGACAGACTGTCACCCGGGACAGCCAAGAAAAAAATGGGACTGTCCCGGCAAAACCGGGATGAATGGTCACCCTAATTAAAGCTGCAGTTCAAGCAATATCCTGCATGTGTTTTTTTTAAAATAAATCAGTTCACATCACTGAGGAAGGCATTGCCGAAACGCGTCTGATGTGTTTTGGGCACTCATAGCCACCGGTAGTTGTCTGAGAGCAGAGCTAATTCCTCACGCAGCTGTTGGAGCCTGGTCACGTGCGCTCGTGCACATCTGGAGCAGGAGAGGAGACGCAGCCTGCTGGAAGCAGAGAGGCTGGTGAAAACCCCCCCTGCAAGGAAATCAACAGAGGACAAGTGAAGGAAGATCTGCCTAACAAAGACAACAGGAGCTGGTAAGCTATTCACCAATGCACTGCTGTATAGCACGATTGTGAGTGTTCCTTCTTTTATCTTTTCCTGTAATAAATGTTATTATGCCATGTCCCTCTCTCTTTTCTTTTCTTAAAGTGGAACAAGTGTGAAGAGACACACCTATCATCTGGATCAAGTTAACCTGTGGATACTTTCTCCAAAGTGGACTTACTTTGCGGGACATTTTCACTTGGACATTTGTTTATATAAGTGCACTTTTCACAGAAATTGGATATATTTTGCACTGTATATAGGATAGTTGTGTGTTTTATAGGTTTAAACACCTAGGGGGTCATGCACTAAGCAGCGGAAACTTGCATTCGCCATGTTTTTGGCGTGTTGCCCTCGCTGTATGCAGGAAGGGCCGAATCCCTGGCGAATCACAGTGACAGCAACATTGCCAAACATGGCGAGACAGTCTGCCTGGCGAGAAGCTGCCGAGAAGTCGTCCCCTGCCGAGATGTGTCTGCAGCAGAGAGAGATCCGCCGCTCTCTCTGCGCAAACATCGGCACATTCAAAAATCTTTTAAATACAATTTTATTCATAGTGTACATGTGCAGGGGGTCTCCGGAGCTGAACCGCATTGGTTTCAGGTCCGGGGACCCCCTGCTTCCTGAGATACAGGCCCCGTTATGAGGTGCCGGTATCCCTCTGCATTTAAATGTCCAGATCATGTGACCGTGGAATGGAAACAAAGCAGAGGGATACCGGCACCCCATAAAGGGGCATGTATCTCGGGAAGCAGGAGGTCCCTGGACTTAAAACCAAGCGGTTCAGCTCCGGAAACCCTCTGACAATCTACACTATGAATTAAACACCCATATCAATAAACAATCATTCCTTACCTTTGCGGCTATGTGCTATGGTAACGAAGCAGCATGAATATATTTTTAATAATAGTGTACTGTGAGCAGGGGGTCCCCTGAGCTGAACCGCATTGATTTGTGGATCAGGGATCCCCGGCTTCTCGAGTTACAGGCCCCGGTATGTGTCATCGGGTGTTAGTGTCGCTGCCATCTTTATAGCGTCCCATACGTGACGTGCCCGCTATAAAGATGGCGGCGACACTGGCACCGATGCCCCAAACCGGGGCCTGTAACTCGGGAAGCAGGGGGTCCCTGAGCCACAAATCAATGCGGTTCAGCTCAGGGGACCCCCTGCTCCCGCACAATATTATGAAAATACATTAATGCTGCATCATTACCATAGCGGATAGCCGCTAAGGCAATGAAGGGGTTAAGGTATAATAGCATTTTTATTGGGGACAATTGCCCCCAATAAACATTGCAATAAACAACGTACACCCCCTGTGCCCCCAACAACCCCTATACCCCCATTACATATATCACATTTTTGGGATGCACAGCAATGATACTATAGGCCGGCGGTGGCCCTTGGGTGTTCCCCGCAAGCCTGCAGTACCAATTCAGTGCACCCCTAAAAAAATTACAACACATGAATACACCACCCTTAACACATACAGTATAGTAATGTGCAAAATTAATATTATCCACATATGGATAATAGTGAATTTGCCCATTTAAAAACATAAAGAACAATAAATACATATAGCACTCACCCATGTCCGATGGCCACGATGAAGGCCATCCTCATCTTCATCACCGTCCATGCCCCCTCCGATGCTGCAAAACATGAACAAGAATAAAAACAGTCAATGTAATGTCCCCTAACCCCTTAATCACCATAGCGGTTATTAACCGCTACAGTCATTAAGGGGTTAATCCACCCTCACCCACCACTCGAGAGGCCTACATACCCTTCCCCACTACCCCCCCACCCCGTGAGGCCTAACCACCCTCACTCACCCAATACCCAGCCGGGAGGCCTACCCACATACCCTTGGAGCCAATACCCCCTTCCCCCACCCCCAGTACCCACAATAAAAACAATACACAGCCCCACAATAAACATCATTATATTTAATAAATACATAACCCACTCCCTGTGCCCCCCCATAAATACATGATTTATTATTTTACATACATTTTTCATACCCCAGGCCCACGGGAGTCCCCGGTGGGCCTGACGGGTCACCTCACAGACCTACAGTAGCCCAGCACCATGTCAAAGAGGGTCTGGTCCCGCCAGGTGCCGTGGTCCACCAGGTGGTCTCCGCAGGTCACCGTGGGCCACAATGGGGTCCCCACGGGTAGGCCCGTGGCTGTCTGGGGTCCCCACGGGTAGACCCGTGGCTGTCTGGGGGGCCCCGGGTGGTTCCCACGGGGGTCTGGGGGCCCTCGGGTGGTCCCAACTCTGATTGGCTCTAGTAGACCATGTGACAGAGGCTTTGGAAAGAACGGATGTGACGTCATTTAAAGCCTGTCACATGGTACTAGAGCCAATCAGAGTAG
The DNA here is from genome assembly GCF_040206685.1 of Ascaphus truei. NCBI lineage: Eukaryota > Metazoa > Chordata > Amphibia > Anura > Ascaphidae > Ascaphus > Ascaphus truei. The sequence goes on from NC_134485.1 coordinate 379,329,487, forward strand.
GGATGTAGTTCCCACACTCTGATTGGTTACCGTACCATGTGAGGCCGGCCATCTTTCTTTCCATGACGTCATCTTAAAGGCAATTGAATCACAGCCATTCTGAAATCACATGCTTTTCACGGCCCAATCAGGGCCGTGGGAACCATATGACGATAATGTGACGTCATAGGCCTATAAAAGCCTATGTTGTCTCATTTTTAAGGCAGACCCCGAGGAGGACGGACCTCCGGAAGAAAGAAGAGGGCGTGGCAGCAGACGGTAATTAGACCCCAGAAGAAGCCGGAAGACGGAAGAGCACAGATGAAGACGGTGACGGAATGGATTACAAATAAAAGACAAGCTTCGTTTATTATTTTATGGTTTTTTATTTTATGGGTTCCTGTTGCTGTGCGTGGATTTGTTCGAGAGCTTGGTGTTCAACAGGAGTCGGAGAGTGGGGCAGCTAATGGTAAGTTAACAAAAGAATTGTTTTTTTTTTTTTTTTTTTAACTTTAACTGTTTTTTGTAATTTTTTATATGTGATACAATTTTTTTCCATTCTCATTTCTTACCTATGTATGTATGTATGTCTCTATCGAGACATACATACAGGGTAAGAAATGATTTGGTTGGGAATGCTTGTTTTGCACTATGTAAATGAATTTTGATATGCTGCTATTCTTAAATGTGTGTAATGTTATTATTAATTAGATAGATGTAATGTTTGGTGTTGTATGCTGTACTTTAGGTCAGGGTGAGGCTTGCTTTTTGATAATGGTTTTTTTTGGTACTACTATTTTGTCAGATGTTAACTTTGTTGGATAATGGGTTTAACGATTAAAATAGTTAATTGTGTAATTGATTTGGATGGTATTTTAATTGTTTTGGGATTTGATTCATTAATGATAATTTATTTTGGTTGCCTTGCTTGGTTTAAATAGTATACTTGTTTGGATTTCAGTGTATTTTCTTTTGAATATTTTATTGTTAACATTGATTGGCAGAGTGTACATGGTGCACAGATTGTATGCATCATGTATACAATGTAAATTCAATGTTTTGATTGGCATTTGATGCTTTTGATTGGCAGATGAGAATGATTTTATTAGGAAATAGGATTTTGTTAGACTGTGGCTGATATGGAGAAGTGATATTTTTATTTGTGCATGTTTTTGTTAACCCTTAAACATTTCTTTGTATATTGGTTCATCATGTGTGTGTGTGTGTGTGTGTGTGTGTGTATATATGTGTGTGTGTATATATATATATATATATATATATATATATATATATATATATATATATATATATATATATATATATAGTTGCATGATGAAGCCACTGTACAAATGAATGGGTGAAGGGTGGGTATTGGGCCAGGGTGGCTTAACCCCTTAATTACCTTTGCGGTTATTATCCGATAAGGTGATTAAGGGGTTAATTGATATCAGAATGTAATTGCAATGTATTGGCTATGTATTTTGTTGGCAACGGAGGACACGGATTTTGCTGGCGAGGGGGCTTCTTATTGATGAGGTCAGTAGAACTTTATTTATTTTATTATGCTACTTAATGTGTTTAATAATGGGCAAATAATCTATTATCCCTAACTGGATAATAGTTATTTTGCACATTATTGTACTGTATGTGTTGGGGGGGAAAGGAGGGGGGATTGATGTATTTAATGTATAGTACATGTTTATTTTTTTTACATACAGGGTTGTTTCCTCAGGTCTGCGAGGGACCTATGGAGACCACCTGGGGTCTCCTCGGGCTTCTCACGAGTAAATGGCTGCCGGGTCCACAGGGGACACCTGCGGGGAAGAACCGGTTGCCCCACATCTGTGGGGGCACCGCGGACCCGTAGGGACCACCCGTTGGCCTTCAAACCCCCGTGGGAACCACCCGTGGCCCCTCAGACACCTGTGGGTCTGACCCGGGGCCCCCCAGACAGCCGCGGGCCTACCAGTGGGGACCCCATTGTGGCCCGCGGAGACCGAGGCGCCTGGTGGGGACCACCCGTAGGCCTCCAGACCCTGTTTGAAACATGGTGCTGGGCTACTGTAGGTCTGTGAGGTGACCCGTCAGGCCCACCGGTGACTCCCGTGGGTCTGGAATATTAACCCTGTATGTAAAATAATAAATCATGTATTTATGGGGGGGGGCACAGGGGGTGGCTTATGTATTTAATAAATATAATGATGTTTATTGTGGGGCTGTGTATTGTTTTTATTGTGGGTACTGTGTGTGGGGGAACGGGGTATTGGCCTCAAGGGTATGTGGGTAGGCCTCCCGGCTGGGTATTAGATGAGTGTGGGTGGTTCGGCCTCACGGGGTGGGGGGGTAGTGGGGGAGGGTTTGTAGGCCTCCCGAGTGGTGGGTGAGGGTGGGTTAACCCCTTAATGACTGTAGCGGTTAATAACCGCTATGGTGATTAAGGGGTTAGGGGACATTACATTGGCTCTTTTTATTCTTGTTTATGTTTTGCAGCATCGGAGAGGGCATGGACGGTGATGAAGATGAGGATGGCCTTCATCGTGGCAGCCGGACAAGGGTGTGTGCAATATGTATTTATTGTTCTTTATGTATTTTAAATGGGCAAATGCACTATTATCCATGTGTGGATAATAGTCATTGTGCCCATTACTATACTGTATGTGTTAGGGGGTGGGTATTTCTTTATAAATATGTATGTGTTTTGACATTAATTTGGGGGGGCACAGAATTGGTACTACAGGCCCGCGAGTAACACCCGACGGCCCCCGTCGGCCTATAGTATCATTGATGTGCATATATGTGTATGTTAGGGGGGTATAGGGGTTGTTGGTGTAATATATATATATATATATATATATATATATATATATATATATATATATATATATATATATATATATATATATATATAACAAACAAAAAAGAAAAAAGCAGCGCCTCTATTAAGCCAAAACCATAAAGTGCATGATCTATATAAAATAATTATTAATTAATAAATTATAATAGTATATGATAAATAAACAATATAAACTATATAGTATAAAATATATATATATATATAATCAAATCAATCAAACTATAAACCATGAACTAATTCAATAAATATATGAATATAAATATGCAACATAAAACATCAAAAACAGAGAAAAAAAGAGTATAAAAACCAGTCCTCAAAAATAAGTCCAGTATTGATGTGGGTTCCGGTATGGAGGGTCTCCGGCAGCTCTCAGTGTGGTCAAACCAAGTCCACAGTGAATCTAGGGAAAAAAAGGAAGAGAGAGCGCACGCCCATAGCGTAAAATTGTATTTTAATGAGGGGAGGGGGAAAGGGGGGTAAAAAATGCACTCACAAGGGTACAGTATAATCAAGCATTGTGTGATATAATCACCACCATCCGGTACGTGTCTGCAACGTCTTGGGGCAGTCCCAGTCTTGCAGTCTCAGGATCGTACTCCTAAACAGATGTCCAGAGCAGATGGTATTCACTCCTGCAGTATAAGAGTCCTGTAAGATGGCTCCGTGTTATAGGAGCTTCTGCAGCAATGCGCATGGATCAGTCCGTTCCAGCGCTCGTTGATGACGTCAGTGTCAATGCGTCTGACGTGATGACGCTCCCTGACGCGTTTCGTCACTCTCGGGTAACTTTCTCAAAGGGTAGTCCTTTGAGAAAGTTACCCGAGAGTGACGAAACGCGTCAGGGAGCGTCATCACGTCAGACGCATTGACACTGACGTCATCAACGAGCGCTGGAACGGACTGATCCATGCGCATTGCTGCAGAAGCTCCTATAACACGGAGCCATCTTACAGGACTCTTATACTGCAGGAGTGAATACCATCTGCTCTGGACATCTGTTTAGGAGTACGATCCTGAGACTGCAAGACTGGGACTGCCCCAAGACGTTGCAGACACGTACCGGATGGTGGTGATTATATCACACAATGCTTGATTATACTGTACCCTTGTGAGTGCATTTTTTACCCCCCTTTCCCCCTCCCCTCATTAAAATACAATTTTACGCTATGGGCGTGCGCTCTCTCTTCCTTTTTATATATATATATATATATATATATATTAGTTAAGTTATGGCGAGTAAAAAAAAGTGACAAACCCACCACAGCAAAGCATATAGCAAATGGAAAAATACTGTAGGCTCATTTGCATGTCTTAAGCAGGTCTGCAACCCCGCCTTTCACCATTATCACCCAGCACACAGCACTTCCACTGCAGCAAAGGATTCTGGGAAATGACATGCAAATGAGCACACAGTGCCACTTTTTGCTTCAAAAACCATTTTAAACATGGTTCCAAATAGGCTTAAGCTTGCTGCATGGTTACAGCTTTGAGCACAGCCAGGGTTAAGATGCATAGCCAGAAAACCCACTCAGACAGCTGTTTCGACCTTAATGGGTCTCATCAGTGTGGGGTTTGTTAACTGGCTATGCAATGAAGCAATGAGGATGGGGTTTACCATACTTAGTTAAGTTATGGAGAGTAAAAAAAGTGACAAAAACCCACAACAGCAAATGGAAAAATACTGTAGGCTCATTTGCATGTCTTAGGCAGGTCTGCAACCCCGCCTTATATATATTTATTTATTTAGTGTGGGGCTGTTGTGTATTTTTTTTTATTGTGGGTAACGGGGGTGGCCAAAGCGGGTATTAGTAAAAGTGCATTTTCGCCGCACCGATGGCGAGAAAAAAAAACCGCCAACAAACTTTGGTGTTTTTTTTTCGCCAAGTTTTCGGCCCTTACTGAATCGGGGTATGCATTTTTGGCGCAAAACAGGCAAAAGGTGACTTTGCGCCGCTTACTGCATGAGGCCCATAGTGTTTTTGCACATTAGGGCACATATTTAACCCACGCGCTGGTATTCCTTTATATATTACTTTTTTGGGAGGATTTGAATCACCCCCCCACAATCAATCAGCAGGATATTTAGTCACTGTTTGTATTTAGAAGTTGGCGTTGTTTTCTTTATTCAATAAATCAGTTCTGTAGTAAGAAAAAATACTTTTAGCATTTTCTGTTTAAAAAAAAACAACAACTTTGAAAGACCAATTTTCTTGTATTCTATTTTAACAAGCATGTTTGTTCCTATAGCAACCATTTACATTCCCCAGATCTAAAGATGTCGCCAAACTTCGCCGATCAATAGACGGAAAACGAATTGACCGGCAGCTATGCAGTTTTTTTTAGGTAAGTAAAGATTGCCCACGTGAAACTATTGAAGTAAAAAAAAAAAACTAAAAAAAAACAACAAAAAACGGGATCTTGAACTGCAGCTTTATGTAAAGATATTGGTCTATAATTTGAGCAAATAGTATTTTCCTTCTTCAGGGAGAGCAATTATGGTTGCTTCTAACATTTCTAAAAGCAGTTTTTCTAGACATAGTTATTAAATGTAGAAGGGTGAGGAGCCAATAAATCCGTGAATGTCTTGTAATATTTGTTAATAAATCACTCGGACCTCGTGGCTTTTTCTACGTTTTAAGTTATTTTATAGCTGTGGACACCTAGTGTTATTGGAGTCCCTAATATTATTTGTGCCATTCCTCCAACTTTTGGAATAGGGATTAGCCAAAAATGTATCGTTAAGGTCTGATCTTGTAGTGGTCTCGTTTTTATTGGCGACTTTCTCAGTGATTACTATTCTAAAGTGTATAATCTAGTCATCTTTAAAAAAAATGTAGTTTATACTACATGGGTTATAGATCAATTCGTCTTTTTGGTTTCTATTAATTGATCTATTGTTTAATTTCTTTCCAAGTTTGTTTGCTTGAATTGAAGTTTATCTGCTTTATTATTTTATCTTATTCGTTAGTTGTTTTGAGGTGGAAGTTTTATTTAATGCTTCTAGCTTGTCTAATTCATTTATATATTTTTGCTTTTTAAGGAAGGACGGAAGGCTAATGATGTAACCTCTCATAACAGATTTGATTTATGTCGTAACCACAATGTAGTATCATCCATTTCTGGCAATAGGTGGTCTAAATTACTGGGAAAGTCTATAATTGAATCATTTAGTCTCCGTATTGCTTTATTAAATGTTAGTTTGGGGTCATTCAAAATAGGTCGGCACGCTGAGCTATTTTCACCACTAAATTTTAAATTAAATTAATTTTTATTCAGAAGTGCAACAAAATCAAGATAGGAATCTTCTGTCCCTTCCCACACAATAATGATATCATCGATGTATCTCCTCCACAGCAAATATTCATTATCTCGATCTAGAGATCTACATTGAGGCCAATACTGTACATACTAAAACGCATTTTAAGGCCACAAATGTTAACTCGTACTTGGACCCATTCAGTTGTCATGATAAGAGATGGGTCCAAAATATTCCATTTAATCAATTTCTCAGGTTGAAGAGAAATGATTCTAAGGCTGAGGAATTTGAAGAACAATCTTCTTTTTTAAAGAATAGGTTCCTGGAAAAAGATTATGATAGCGACTTCGCTTAAAAAACTGGAAAAAATTCCAAGGAAATCTTTGATGAAATACCATCATAAAAAGAATAATAAGAGGAAAAATCAAATCCCAGCATTTATTACTCAATTTAGTGATACACATTATAACGTTAGAAAAATTCTGCAAAAACATTGGGGTATATTAAAAGCAGATCCCATTTTGGGTCCCCAATTAAAGTCCAAGCCTGGGATAGTGTTCAAACGTGCACCTAATCTCAAACATATGTTGGCCCTGAGTCAAGTCTCCAGAGAAGTCACCGCATCTGGAGACATTAAAACACGTTTGGGAATTAAGGGCACATATAAATGCGGAAAGTGCAAGGCGTGTAACCACATCTGTCAAGGGAAAACGGTTACGTCAGGAGTTACTAAAAATGTCTACAATATAAAGAGCTTTATTAATTGTCAGACGACGCATGTGGTCTATGTCCTACAGTGTAGCTGTAATCTACAGTACATTGGTAAGACCAAAAGACCCCTGAAAATGCGCATGTTAGAACACCTGAGAAATGTTAAAAATATACCAATAATAATAGCAAAAGGTATGCCACTTACTCCGCTTTTAAAACACTTTAAAGAAGTGCATAACAACGACCCAGGCTGTATTACATTTAAGGGACTTGAGAGTGTATCACTAAATAGTAGACAGGGAAACAGAGAGAATCATTTATTAAAACGTGAGCAATTTTGGATCTATGAAATGTTAACTAGACATCCTAATGGTTTTAATGAACTCATTGAATTAACTCCTTTTTTAAGATAATGATTTTATAACATGAATTTGTATCAGCATTTCTTTTGTACATGTTTTTATACATTTTTTGTTTGTTATTTCTTTCTTTTTTCCTTTTTTAATATACATTATATTACCATGTTCTGTTAATATTGTATATGTGTATAGACATGGTATTAGAGGTCATATATATGAATATTCTTATAAGGGTGTTGGTTATGATGTGCTTTATGTAATATGAGCAATCTATGCATCCCCTATATGAGTATGATTACACTCAGTTGCCTAATATCCTCTATGATATGTATAAGAGCGTAACAATCAGGCACACAAAGGGTGTTCTTTTCTGGGGGCCATCCTATCTGACTAGATGCTGCCTATAAATGCGCGCGGATGACGCTGTACGTGACCTCCTGACGAAGCACGTGGTGCGAAACGCGTAGAGGTCACAACAGGTCATCCTGCGCGTGTTTGCTGGCAAGCTGTGACGGAGCCTGCAGGAGACAACAGCGGTGTTTTCCATCTTCGCGGTGCCGAGATCCGGATCCTTCGCGGTCACCGCGAGCCCGCTTCCTGTCTCAGTGTGAGTGTCCGTCTCCCCTTGCCAGTTGTACATTTCTATGGCGGTTTTATCACAAATCGTTAGATAGTTTTCTTTCATGTATTTTTCATGTTTTATTCTTTATTTGCATTTTAAATTGTAATCTGTATGCTGTGCAGCTTAGAGCTTAGTTAGTATTGGAGGTACTCTATTAACACTGAGTTTTAGCTGCTTAGCCTTTCATCTGAGGTGGGGTTGGATCCCCTCAGTATCTGTGTACATTTTTAATAAATTACCTATCACTAATCCCTGGTGCGCATTTGTGCATATTTTTTTTTATTACTTTGTTTTGCAGGGTGCTCTCCCCCCTATTGCAGGGGGGATCACCTTGAAGTAGGAGCTTTTGGGGAGACGCTCTATGTGCATGCTGCAAAGGGATTTTCCATATTTCACCACAGCACGAGCGCTGAATATCCTGTTTTTTCTACTATTGGGATAAGACCCGATTTTATTGGTCCTGGGTAAACCACTAGAAAATGTAAATGAAAACAAATCTAAATTATTGTTACATATCCTGACTGCGGCGAGACGTGCAATTGCAGGGGCCTGGAAAAAGCCCCTACCCCCCTCCAGGAGAGAGATTCGAGAGTAAATGATGTGCAATCCATGGTAAGATTAACAGCTTATGTGAGACACAGTTTAAGAAAATTCCAAAAGTATGGGAGCCCCAGCTATCAAGGGGAATAGGTGAATTTTTTTGATACGGTGGTTCGAGGGCTGTATCTTCTCCTACAGAGTTGGTTACCCTCTGTAAGGTATGGCGTGGTGGTTGTCCAGCACCGTTATATTTATGCTTTTTGACACCGGTGTTAATTTTGTGGTACACACCCCTCCCCCCTTTTTTTCCCTTCTGTACCCCTTTCCCCTATGTGTATAAAAATGTTAATAAAAAAAATAAGTTACAATTTTTTTTAAAATCAATGTTAACGCATTAGAGTATTGAATTATCAAAGAATATAGTGTAAACTTGACCCATAAGATGAGTGGGAGAGAGATATTTCTACAATTAGTAACAAGGAAAAAATTAGAGGAACATTATAGATTTTATCCTAACTGGAAAAACAATCCCAAAAACCTGTGGAAGATCCTAGGAGATATTATTCTGTTTAACTTAAGACCAGTGTAATGTAAAATAAAATCTAAATAGGGGGAATTCATATATGGCTGAAAGGCATCTGCTACAGCCGTAGTTGAATCAACAAGAGGATGATAAAGGAAATAATATTGATAAAATAACAAGATCTGTAAAGAAGAATAATTGGCTTCTAACATATTAATTAACAATACACCCAATATTGAATTTATATACAATATGTAAACTTATTTTTTTTTATATACATTTTTTTAGTTATTATATTATATATTTTCTTAACATGTTCCTTATATGGTTGGATGGTACCTTTTAACTACTACTTTGTTGGTAGAACTGGTTTTGTTCTACAATAATGAAAAACAAATATATATATACTTACCTTGGCGTTTGGTGGCAGGCTTGGGCATTATTTGATCAAAGGATGTAACTAAAAGTCTCCTTTATCTCATAGATTTGCACATCATGTATATACAGGCATACCCCGCTTTAACATACGCAATGGGACCGGAGCATGTATGTAAAGTGAAAATGTACTTAACGTGAAGCACTACTTTTTTTCCACTTTACGATGCATCTACTGTACTGCAAACATCATATACATGCATAACTGATGTAAATAATGCATTTGTAACCAAAATAAATACAGTAGGCTTTATAGACAGAAAATCTTTAATGTCAGCTGATTTTTTCTAACTAGTGCCCCCACAAAATACATACCAAAAAAACCATCCCTCTAAATAAATGTAACCCCACCCCGCCAATACATATTAAAAATGCCCCCGCCAATACATTTTTAAAAGACCCCCACCGCCTCAATACATTTTGAAAAGACCCCCCAATACATTTTTATAAGACCCCCCCATACATATTTTTATCATCATATCTCCTCCAGCACCCCTCATATCACCCCCCCTGCATGTCCCTCACATCACCCCCCCTCTCTGCATGTCCCTCACATCACCCCCCCCATGTCCCTCACATCTCCCCCCCCCATGTCCCTCACATCTCCCCCCCCCATGTCCCTCACATCACCCCCCCCCATGTCCCTCACATCACCCCCCCCCATGTCCTTCACATCACCCCCCCCATGTCCTTCACATCACCCCCCCCATATGTCCCTCACATCACACACACCCCCTGCATGTCCCATCTCCCTTTCTTCCCCTACCTCAAGCAGCGTGCAGGTTACGGGCGGCGGAAGCATGGCAGTAAGCGGCGGCACACGCACGCTAGAGCCGGGGAAGTGATCAGAAGAGCCGGGGGGGGGGTGGTAGGTGATTGGAAGAGTCGGGGAGAGGGGTGAGGGTGATCGGAAGAGCCGGGGAGAGGGGTGTGATCGGAAGAGCAGAGGAGAGGGGTGTGATCGGAAGAGCCGGGGAGAGGGGGGGGGGTTGATCTGAAGAGCCGGGGAGAGGATGAGCCGGGGAAAGGAAGAGCTGGGGGAGCCGGGTAAAGGAAGAGCCGGGGAGAGGAAGAGAGGGCACACCGCCCCCTGGTGTCCGTACTCGCGAAGCACGCGTACGTACACAGGGGGTAAGTGCAATTTAAAAAAAATGTACGTACTTGCGAGTGTACGTAAAACGGGGTATGCCTGTATATTTATTTCACATATATTGTTAACCCATTAGGCAGAAGCGCAGGGATTCACTTTCCGTTTTTCTCTGCAATAATGCAGGATCCAACACCTGCTCAATTAGCATTCCCTAATGTACATTTGTGAGCAGAGATCAGAACACCATCCAAACTATTGCACGTTTGTCATGACATATTTCCTATGTTGCTGGGCCACTCATCCAAAGTCAATGTTGCTATGTCTGTCTTTCAAACAGAAATAAATGGACTAAAGGGAGGAGTGGCTAAGTGTGCAAAGACCCCGACTGTAAATAATGACGCGGAGTGTGGAGCAGGTGAGCCTGGATCGATTCAAGTGAATAGGTGGAAATCGAATCCTGTGTTTTGTGCCAACTTCAATCCATATGTTACCAGTGTGACTGATTATTATGCTACTAAAGCCTTTACTATTGTGACCCATGTTTATGAGCATACCTAAGCGATAGGAGTTATCCGACCACAAGCATTATAATGATAGCCAGATAGTTTAGTTCAAATTAATCGGGGACATTCGGAGTCTATGGACATGAAGAAGTAATTCTTAATATGAATTTAGCATTTAAATCTTAGTAAGTATTTTTCAGCAGGAAAAAATAGTTCTCATTTTCAAAATGTACAGTTCTTGCAGGCACCCAACTGTATCCCATCATAGGAGCAGTTGGCAGGGATTAGTATCAGTAAGTGGCATAGATCTACAGAAAATAGTTAAAGTAATATTTTGCAGTTACCAATGGACCGAAAAGAGACCTATTCGTGTTCAATAAACAGATTCCGATAAATGTGTACTTTTTCCATGTTCTGATTTCCTTTTAGTAAACACTGTACACAATGAATCTTACACATTTAATTGTGTTTAAGAACTTTGATACTTAAGGTTGAATGTAAAGTATCCCGCTGGGATGTACTTATAGATTCCTGACATCTATGTTAAAGGCATTTTGTGAGCTACTTTGAGAATAGATGTGTGCAAAATACATGCATGTTGAAAAGACTACAAAGATTAACTCACTCACTGGATGCAGAGAAGAGCACATTTTCCCCTATCTGAGGCCAGGAGCTCTCAGTGATACCTGGATGTCAGAACACGGCAAAGGCTACTTTGGAAAAGACTAGCTTGTAGCTACTTCCACTCATTCCTGTATCCAGTGCTAATTAATTATCTTTCATGTGGTCTAAAATCCATGACCACCTTCCTATCCCCTTCTATCTGCGCATTTGTACCACCATCGTTCTCTGTTGCTGAGCCAAATATCTACTAGTTTGAAGCCATCTTATTGATACATTGAGGTACATTTTTGATAACTCCTACTAGCCAGACATTTGTATTGCTACAATTTGATATTTGTATACTCTATTGTAACTCAATGTTTTAGCAACTTATCCCAGATCACGTTTCCATGATCTCAATTTCTGTTTTGTACAATACTACAATTGTAAAGTGATTTAATGCATTTGTTTTTTCAATTGTACGAGTACACCCTGCAAACTTTTTCCCTTTGGTTAAAATGTGTAAATGTTGAGTACTACCTTCCCCTACCAGTCATGTAACATCCATATTCCTCCATCAACCCACACCCTAATTCCTGTCCTACTCCATTCATGCCTACATTGATTATCAGAAAAATCAAACATTTAGACACGTTTAACGCAAATTTCAAGGATTTATTCAGTATTTTAAGACGATCAGCAATGTGTAGATGTTTTAATCTTACACAACATTTTCATGACAAACACAATTCTTTTCATTGCATTTGAACAAAACACATTTTCGGACTCTGTAAACTGTCCATGACTTGTCAGTCTTTACAAAAAAAATTACTCTTTCCGGCCTATAAACAGGCAACGTCATTATTTTCCATAAAGCAAACTAGAAAAGCGGGTTTCTTCACCACAAGCGAATTCAGCATGCATCTGCAATGAAGCAAATATGGTTTGCAATTTATAAATGGCATTTCTTTCTACAAAGTTTACATGCCCCACCCCAATTCTCAAAATGTCAAAAAAACAAAACAAAAAACACAACAATAAAAAGTTGTGAGGCAATGTCATTTTCTATTGGCTGCTGGTGCAAGCCTGTCCCTGCTTCTGTACTGTGTCCACCAGGCAACTATTCTTACTCGGTGGACAAAACTTGTATCTTAGAATCCAGGGGGGCCCTGGAGGTCAGGCAATAAAAATACCTTCACCAAAAAAAAAAAAGCAGTGCGGACTGCTACTTTAAACCCGTGTGCCCTCATGATGATTCCTGAATGTCACAAGGGCTAGCTATGTAGGGGGCCCCTTTGACATTCAGGAAACGTCCCTCCAATCAAAATAGAGGGCGTCCAAGGGGGTCACGATCCCAGAAGGCCAGCAGTCCTAGAGTGTATTAAAATGGTCAGGAAAGCAAGTCGCAAGTCAGGCGTTATCTTTTTTTTTATTTTTTTAATTAAAGCCTGAAAATCAAAATGCAGAAACAGTTTAATGAGCATACGAAACGTTTTAAAAACAGGCAGAATTGTTATGTTCTGTAGGATCTTATCATGGCTGGTATAATGCATCTCAAGTCCTCTACCTCATTTAACCTTGTAATAACAATACGAATTCAGCAAGTTTGGTGCTGCTGATCTTTGTTAAGTATGCAATTTCTATTTTTGGTAACTCATTTAAAATAACAAAAGGAAAACGAAAAATTAGGAGTGATGTGAGAAACAAGAATACTTAAATGTATACTTACATCACTGATCTAAATCTGCCAATCCCATTGATATTAATGGCTTGTGAACAAGGTGTTGTCCTTCATATAAATATACAGTCACTTCTGATGAGTAAGCCTAGAAAGAAGAAATTACACCGTTTAAACTAGTACTAAGCAATACAATTGCTTGATCAATTATGTCAAAGCAGCAATCCTTAAAGTTCTTCATCTTTTTAAATTTGATTCGGAACCAGGTGTATTTACCTGTAAATGACTGCACTGATCACATACCCCAAGGCAGTGCTGCACAACTTTTTTTTAAGCCGCAACCCTTAATTTAAATATCCACTACGCAAGCCCCCCCCCCCCCTCTCACCCCTACTACAGCAGTAGCTCGTCTCTCCCTTTTCCCAGCAAAAGCTCTTTCCGCTCAGATTGGAAGACGTTGTAGATGCTCGAATATGGATATGCCCATATTTGGGCAACTAGGATGTCATGTGCAAGGCTGAACAGAGCAGAGAGAGAGAGAGACACACACACACATGGGCTGCTGCGCTGCGGAGGTCTTTTGTCAACCCCCCCAGGAATTTGCCAATGACCCCCAGGGGGTTGGCAAGACAATTTGTGCACCACTGCCCTAAGGTATACCCTATTCTGGAGTGACATTTGGGTGGGAGGAAATAAAACATCTGTGGAACCAAGTGTCAATGAGGTAATTCATTGCGATTTTAGGGTTCTTAATCCTACCACCAATGATGAAATAATCTCTGGAAAAAGGATCTCTCAGAATAACTCAAGTTTTTGAAGAAGAAAATGAAGACTTCTTGAAAATGATGCTGCTCATTACTATTTAATACTTACACAAAACCTTATGTAGGTGTCAAAAGGTACACTGGCGACACACTTTATTCGAGCTCGGCTAGTCCCACGAATTCGGGTATACCCGGGTGTATTGAGGTTTGTGACTGTTTTCTGCCCGAGCGCATTGGGTTATTTTCCAGGCAGGGATTGAAGCATTTTATTCCCGCTGGCTGCAATACTGCACAGTATATATATATATATATATACTGCATTACAATTCAGGAATTTATGCCATCTGGTAGACACGCGAAGCATTGCAGCCTATTAAATCCTAATCATTATCACTTAACAGATCAGCCGCCCGTCAGCCAGGCATGAACCCAGGCTGGGAAGGCAAACGCAACGGGGCTTGTCAGAGGTGAGGAGCGGCGCATTCCAGGTATCTGCCAGGTACATACTGGGTATTTGCTCGAATAAAGTGTGTCGGTGCAGTACAACAGTTTGGAAATGACCAGGTATTAAGAAGTCTTGTTAATGCTGATCCCTGACAGATCACCTTAGAAAATGGGAGAACAGGAGGGGCCATTGTGTGGCAGGGAAAGTTCATCATACTTAAACCAAAAAAAAAATGTTAAGATCATGGAGATGCTTACCAGACGGGAAGCATGCAGTTGTTTTCCTTGTAGAAGATCCATCATTTCCCACATGGCTTTCATGCTCCATGTTGGGTTATAAGGAAGCCTCCCACTTTCTCCATCATCCAAAGATGGCTTAAATCCAGCCAGTTTGACTTTTATTGCTTTGGCAGGATACTGGATAAGATTAGGGGGAAGCTGAAATAAGCTAAAAATAAGCGTTGGTAAATATACTACACAGTATGTAACAATTGCATATAAAGGAACACACACTCTAAAAATCAATTACTACCCATATGATCCAGGCTGTACTCTGGAACTGAACCACAGAACTAACTGCTCTGAAACCCCCAGATGATTGTGAACTTTCCATTTTTTACTTTTGCCAGTACTGGCAGAAAAAAACAATAATGGTGATGGAGTAACCCACCCAGAAGCTGCCATGTCATTGATGTCACAGCTTTATATTGGCCACCAGAGTGAAGCTGATCCCAGTGACCATAGTTTCTATTGGACAGGAATTATTTTTAAGGGGATTTCCAAGAAATGGTCATATTTGAAATAAGTCTTTTATATCAATACTGTACTACAATTTTTATAGAAACCAGAGATCATTAAAACTGTAGTGGGAGTCTCTTAAAAATACAGTTATACTGTAGTGAACAAAATAAAAACCAGTAACAATCATACAAAAATATCGGACTGAGATATAGGCTCAAATACAATTTATTGAATACACAACTTAACAACCTTCTATAACATCCATATAGCAATTAAAAAGAAAATCATGGTACTGGCCAGTTCCCAAGTTAAGAAATGTATAACCTCTAGATAATATCAAATAGCATACATGGATCAGAATACAATGACAACTAAATTCTTTGTCAAAGATCAGGAGAAGCAAAATACATGATCTCATTGTTATGTGATCCACTTATATGTTACATCAATAGTACTTCAATTTATCCACCGCCCAGACAGTGGATAAATTTATGCTTGTGTGTGAAACATTTGGATCATTATTCATAGTGCTGTCATCCGTATAATATTGTTCTGCCAGGTAAAGTCAGTGTAAAAGGATTAGGGCGGTGCCACCAGACATAGGCACACTTCTGTTTAGTCTTCCCATTTATTCCCTTCAAATGACTTTACATCAGCTGAACAGGACAAGGACCTGGGGATGGTCCCCAAACATTTAGTCTGGTTCATAGATCCCTTTGCTTTCATCAAGTGTCACAAGAATGTTTTACACACAAGATATTATTTAGCATGACCAGTGCACAATGGAACAGTGTTTGATCGGTGGATAAATTATACAGTCTGACCATCTTCAATACTCTATTAGATAATGTATTTTGCTACATCTTACACCTTCCTCATGAGAAGGGAAATGCCATGCTGCAATATTAACACAGCATTTTTCATGAACTGAGGTTAGTGGGTCTCTTAAAAATGACAACATTCGTTATAATTTAAGATTTTTCTTCATCGGAAGCAACTTTGTACATGCTGACAGTGCTGCATTTTACTGTTAAATGTGATACAATATGTGTGTCATATTTAAGCAACAATCCTCTCAAATGCAGCAGGAGCTAAAGTCATATTATGTAGTAGTACACCTAAAAGAGGTAATCCAAGCAACGCTTAAACAAAAATAAAATCCTTTTTGGTTTTAATATATGCAGCCTTTGATTTCCTTTATTGAAAACGAATTGCCTAAGTTGCTGATCGATTAGTTCTCCCATAATTCATCCTCAAAGATCCTGCTTTCCAGGGCTCACTAAATGGTTGTCTTTGGGTTTTAATTAATCCTTCAGCCAGTGTAACTCAGCAGCTACAATGTATTCTTATATTACAAAGGTAACATTATCTATTGTTACAGTTTGCAGCTCAAACTACTGGGAATATTGACAACAAATGATTACAAAAAGGAAAGTATTTCAAAGATCTTGCTAAAACCTGCTATAAAAATCAAAGGATGATTGCTCAGTATATTGAAGATCATAAAAAAAATGCCAAAAAGAGTTGGAAAAAAAAAATTGTTAGTAGTATCTATTAATACAGAACAGTTTTTTTTTTTAAATAAAAAATGTAGGATATTGCATGGATTGCCCATATATGTGTAGACTTTTTTTTTCTCTAAACGTTCTTGAAGAAGGTGTTTGGTTTCTGTGTCTTTTTTTGATCATCTCTTGTCATTTTAATCCATCTCAGAGCATGCTTTTTTATTTTTAGTGCTCAATACTTTAGGATTGGAAGATGAAAGAGATTCAGAAATTTCAAAAGGTAACCAGCAAATACTACATTAGATTTCCTTCAAATAGAAAAGTACTTGGTTATTGTACAAATATATGGATTTTGACTGTAAATTATACGTCATTAGTAAGAATACCATCCTCCATCTGCTGCAACACATTAATTGCCTACAGAACCCGCTATAGCTTTCTTCATAAACAATAAACTAAACAAAACAAA
Source organism: Ascaphus truei (assembly GCF_040206685.1). Classification (NCBI taxonomy): domain Eukaryota; kingdom Metazoa; phylum Chordata; class Amphibia; order Anura; family Ascaphidae; genus Ascaphus; species Ascaphus truei. The sequence goes on from NC_134485.1 coordinate 379,346,563, forward strand.
ACAAGCTCATCAGGACAAGGATAACACGTGCATGCAAATGGTTGCGAACACTGCTAATACCATATACTAATAATTAGTCTAAGAGGCTTACAGGCAGGTTATTTATTTGTGGAGAGCCCTGCACCGCTAAACAGGATGAAATGACAAGACAATCCAATGAGCTATTAAAATAGGCAGGAAAGCAAAGAATAATGTAATGTTTCTGACATTCTTTACCTGTTAGTTTCCAATGTGGAGGTGGAACCATAATCTACAAATTCAACTACAATACGTAGAGGGTCATAACTTGTGATGGACTGTAACTTTGCTCTATATAACTGACCATCAGTATACACTGCAAGACAAGGCATTTCTACAGAAAAAAAAATGAATATACATATATTAGTTCGCACTTTAAAATAGTACATTTCATACATAACCTTGAAAAAATAGATTTTATACATATACATCTAGAAACTTTTTAGGAGCTTACCACTGATTTCAGCAGGAAGGTGAATTGGCAGTATTTTGGTGGGTAATGCAAGTTACCTTTGATTTGGGTTAATGCATGACGTGGTGCAATATAATTTCACTTTATGACAACGTATCCATTTGACATTTGAAAACTGCATTTTCCAACACATTGATTTGCCACAAGAATGAAAACATCTTCCATGTTGAAAATGTGTCATTTTCCATGTGCTAGAAGAGAACCCTACTTTGCCTTGGTTTTTAATGTTTGGCTTGACCGATTTATTTATTCATGTTTAACTATTGTATCAAAAGAATGTTATATAACATTTGAATGATATTTTCTAAGTGCTGAGATGTCCCAATGCTTCACATTTCTGCTGTATCAAGAGCTTGGTTCTTAAATGCATCGATTTTTAGGGACCTCCTGAAAGTCAAGAGTTTAGCATAGGGTGACCATTTTTTCTGCAAGGACAATTTTCACCCGCACGTGATCAGCTCTGGCCAACAGCTAGTTCGTGATTGCCGCAAAAAAACGGGACGTTTTGGGACTTTTGAAAAGGTTGACAGGATACTACTCCAAAAACCGGGACAATCCCGGAAAAACTGGGACGTCTGGTCACCCTAGTTTAGCACCACAGGGAAGCATCAATTCATAAGCAATGTCAACTCTCTCCCCCGCAAATACTGGAAGCCGTGTGACCTAAAATTTGGTCAGCCATACTGTATGGATGCAATTTTAATTTTGAATTTGTGGATTGTATAGTGAATAATTAGTAATACTGTATTTCTAAAAATAGAGGCACAATTATTATTCACGGGGACTAAAAACTTCGGATTTGATCAAATTAAGTTACTTATTAGGCCACTAGCAAACCAATGGGTTGGCCACAGATGCAGGGCCTCAAGGACATTTTTGCAGCTGAAACGTGCCCACTCTTCTTTCAATACACATGATGAACCACAGGTCTAGCCAGGAGCACTAGTATTTAAGACCTTTCTATGCAACATAATCTTTTCTGGAGTGCACTAGTATACATTTTATGTACAATTATTATTCAGAATTTTCTAAAACATGCCTCCTGAAAAGGTGAAATCTCTGGTAGCGGACCCAAAAAACTCTTAAAGTGGCACGATTGCAAGACGATTAAACTAAGTAGTGGCGCTTTTAATAGGTTCAATTCAGTTAATTGAAACATTGTGTAACCCTCCCCCCCATTATTTAAATCCTTAAAAAAATAAAATGTTTTAATGTACCATGGTAAACATGTTTTGATGGTTTTTACACACTCTTATCAAAGTGGAGGAGCAGCTGATATGATCAGCTAGCCTCTAAAGAAAGCACACTCGAGGTGCACACCTAGGCTATTAAACATTAGCATTTAATATTGATTGAAATAATATATGGCTACATATGCTGATAGACAAATGCCAGTGTGTATATTAAAATAATAAAATCACAGGTGGTGTGGCTGCGTCCAGGGCGATTGCGTGCGCGCTTTCTAGCGCCGTGACGTCATGCTTGGATGTAGCTGGGGCGATTCCTGGGACGCAGTGTTGCACGATGGAGACGTGCCTGTGACGTCACGGGAGCGTGCGACAAAGGCAACATTTTTTTTTCTCTGCACGCATCGCAGCTACCCACGTGCACATGCACACAGTATAGACAATATAATTCAGGTACAATGTTTTTATCGTGCAGCTCGCAAGCAAGCTTCACACACCCTAAGTGTTTCTCTCCGGGTGGAACTTCGTCAGGGGGAGGTGGGTGGGACGGCTGTTTAGTGCTTAAGTAGCATTTTTTGTATGTCATGGCGATATTCTACCAATCAGAAGCTAGGTGTCACGAGGCCAATGGAACACTGAAAGAAAATCATTCGTAACAACTAGGGATAACTATCAATCGCTGAAGTAAATTTTGATAAAATCCTGCTAAAATTGGATAGCCAGATTCAATATTGCCAACATATGTATATCAGGACATTTCATGAACACCAGGGAGATTTATTTGCAATACTGGCTACTATTAACATCTAAAAGTCAATCCTTGAAATCCTTATTTTATATCAAATGTCAATTAATGTAACTTACCAACTATGGAGTTCCCTTGAGTCCCAGTCAAGTCTCTATCCACCAATGATACATGTCACACAAATACACACAAATATGCTTATGTTGTAATATACACTTAGCAGTCACAATTTATTAGGTCTGTACAAGCTTTTTATGAGTGGTGAGGAAGCGCGAGTCATGATTTTCTTTCAGTGATCCATTGGCCTTGTGACACCCAGCGACTGATTGGTAGAATATCGCTGTGGCAACGAAAAATGCTACTTAAGCACTAAACAGCCGTTCCTCTCTCCCCTCCCCCCATGTTTCCCCACCCAGAGAAACGCGTAGGGCGTGTGACGTACGGACGTCCCATCAGGAGGGGTCAGGCGTTCATAAATAAATGTGACATAATTAAGCGCAAGAGTGAAAACAATTAAAAAAACAAAAACAATTAAATACCCAAAATAACCAAATAAAGTGCAGTGCTAATAAGTGAATAAAGCACACACTCACATAAGGTAATGATGATAAATGTTTGCAATCTCCTCTCTTCAAAAAAATGTCTAGAGAGGACATCGCATAATACAGTTTTATTACACATAAAAGCAAAGCTGGGAGAGAAAGGATACACTCCCATTCTCCCAGTTTTTTTTGACGCATTGAGTGTTATAAGGGCACACTCATACCACTCTGGATCACCCGAATCGTCCAGTCAACTCGTCCTTGAAAGTGTTCTCCACTTCGGCAGCCTTGATCCTCATGGCTGTCGGCACTGGCACTTTTGCGTCTGCGCACGCAGCAGGACGGCAGCCCACTGGAGTCTAACGTCCTGGTTACTGGCTATGGGGTCCTCAGAGGGTCAGAAAACTCTATATATTTAGATAGCACAAGGGCAAATACAATTGATTCCGAACCATTACTGTGTAAATGAAAGTTTACTGATCATATACAGGCATACCCCGCTTTAAGGACACTCACTTTAAGTACACTCGCGAGTAAGTACATGTCGCCCAATAGGCAAACGGCAGTTCACGCATGCGCCTGTCAGCACGTCCTGAACAGCAATACCGGCTCCCTACCTGTACCGAAGCTGTGCGCAAGCGGGGAGACTATAGAGCCTGTTACAAATGCCTTATTTACATCAATTATGCATGTATATGACGATTGCAGTACAGTACATGCATCAATAAGTGGGAAAAAGGTAGTGCTTCACTTTAAGTACATTTTCGCTTTACATACATGCTCCGGTCCCATTGCGTACGGTAATGCGGGGTATGCCTGTATTACACCCATTTACTGTTAGATCAGTTCCATTCACTTCAGCAATAGAGATCCCAGAATCTCTCCAAATGGACCCAATGAGACAGCCACACCTCCCTGTGATTTTATTATTTTAATATACACACCTATTTCTCCATCAGCATGTGTAGCCATATATTATTTCAATCAATATTAAATGCTGTTTCATAGCCCAGGTGTGCACCACGTTTGATTTCTTTAGAGGCTAGCTGATCACATCAGCCGCTCCTTCACTTTGATAATATACTCATTCCAGCACACAGGTAGCACCCATTGTTATTCCAGGGGTGTGCAAACTTTTTCCCGTGCGCATCCGTCTGCTCTCCTCGGTGTCTCCCCCCCGCGAGCTTGTCCCCCGACGTCAAATGACACACGGTCATGTGATGTCACGTTGTCATGGTAACGTCGCCCCCCGTGTCATTTGATGCCGGGTTACCATGATAACGTGTCGCTGGGAGGGAAGGTAAGTCTGTTATAGACGCCTCGTGCGGTCCCCCGGAATTTAATTGCCTGGGGGGAGAGCACGGGACCTCTATAACTGCTGCGCCCCCAAGAACATATAGTAATGGGACGGCACCACCCCACCATCAAAAGATGAGCCGTTTTACTATTGCTTGCAAGCTTGAACATCAAGCAGAGGTGGAAACATCCACTTAGTGTCTAAGGAAGGTGGTGGCCTTGTCAATCTGCACCGTAGTCAGCTTTAATCTTCCCAGGAAGCCACCATGGAATGGGTTTTGAGCCACCGGAGCTTCTAGGCCTGAAGCTTCAAAAGTTATCTGGATGGTCATCCTGATCCATTAGGAAATGTAACTTTTAGAGCCCGAAAGACCCCTTGCGAGCCTTCTAGACAATGATCATATTTTCTACAGAATTTTCTGTGCTCCAGCTAGGTAGTAAGGGCCACCACTCTCACCCTTAGATACTTCTTCCATTTAAAAAAAGCATTAAATTTATACAATTTTAAAAATACATTAAAAAAAAAATATATATTTATATGTGTGTGTGTATATATATATATATATATATATATATATATATATATATATATATATATATATATACACAGTGTTCGACAAACCTATACATTCGAGTGGATTTAACCCCCGGGCGAGTAAATATTGGCCCAAGCAGCACACGTTTGGTACTAGGTGGCGAGTAGATTTTTTTTGCGATTTGTCAACCACTGTGATATATATATATATATATATATATATTATATACTTAGTTAAGTTATGGGGAGTAAAAAAAGTAACAAAAACCCTCCACAGCAAAGCTTATAGCAAATGTAAATATACTGTATGCTCATTTGCATGTCTTAGGCAGGTCTGTGACCCCGCCTTTCACCATTATCACCCAGCACACAGCACTTCCACTGCAGCAAGGGATTCTGGGAAATGACATGCAAATGAGCACAGTGGCACTGTGTGCTCATTTGCATGTCATTTCCCAGAATCCCTTGCTGCAGTGGAAGTGCTGTGTGCTGGGTGATAATGGTGAAAGGGGGGGTCGCAGACCTGCCTAAGACATGCAAATGAGCATACAGTATATTTACATTTGATATATATATATATATATATATATATATATATATATATATATATGCCACTTCACTATGGGGACTTTTAATGTGCATATATGTTTTTAATCATTATATGAAATTAATAAAACTTTATTTTTTTGATCTTTCCGGTTTCTTTGGGTCAATAGACCAACTAACAGCAATTAACTGTTGGATTATTGTTGTCCGTCTACTAATATCCAGAATTGAGTGCTAAAAATAGGTGGGAACCTTTCTGATCCTCTTTGGATCAACTCTGTTAATATAACCATATTACTCCCCCAAGCACCTGCTTAAATTTCTAATTATTCTGCTTGGATTCATGTGGTGTAAGCGGTCATCCATCTACTGTATGTGTTCCTCAACTGTTACCAATGTGACACAGACTTATGTAAAACCCGAATGGCAGGGAGGTGCATTGCCTGCCAATTCAAATATGAGGAATGTTTTTATCTTTCTCCGCCACAGGTATATATCCTAAAACGCTTGATGCATCCATCTCCATTCAGGAACACTCCATTTTTAGGAAAGTCGTTTTAAGAGGAGGGGGTGTTATTCATTTATATTGAAGACTCCTTATAATGTACATATCTAAATTTCCCCCTAAGCCCACCCTCTTTTGAAATCCGAGTTGGTAAAATTAGCATCCCCTTCTCTAAGCCGATTGTTATTGCTGCAATCTACTGCCCCTCTACAATCCTTGACACAATTTCCTCTCTCAATTGGCTAGACCCTAAAAACAACAAAATTCGGACCCAACTCAAGTCACTAAACCTAACCTAACTAATTTCCCAACCTGCACGACAAACCTAAAATTTTACAACCATTCCTTGCTAGACCGGATTCTATCCTCTTGTCCCAACAGAATCCAATCCTCGGTATCCTACCCGACATTTTCAGTGACCATGCAATAACGCAAGAGTCGACATGGTGTATAGCGAAAAATTGGGGCTGAGATGTAAGGAGGGTCAGAAGAGTGTAAAGCTTTAAAAGTAAAGAGTGTGTGATCCGGGATTTGATAGGATTTCAGCATGGGAGACGTGTGCCCAGGACATACCTGAAAACGAGAGGTAACTCAATGTATGACCTCCTGTTAAAACATTTGATAAATAAAAGATAAGCATCTATGAGATCTATGGAAGCTTACCAGTAACCTTGCATGCTGGAGTTTATTGACAATCTTGAATTTACAGCTCTTATGTCCAACACGGATCTGAATCCACCAGAAGCGTTCTTTACCAGAAAAATTACCTTTTCATTCTTAAGATACTGAAACTCATCTTGTGACGTTGCTTGCCAACATATTCTTTAGGATCTGCTCCATCCCAAATTTATTTTCTACATTTTTTGAAACTCTTGAAATAGATTTTTTATTTTATTTCATGTTGTAACCTCTGATCTCCAGATGGTATCTTGATTGAATAGCCATTTGTCCTTAATAGTGTTCTCACACAGACTTGAAATTAGACCATCTTCCTCCCACCGTGGTCTGCTGAACACGCCTTATCTCATGCAGGTCATACTGGGAATGCTGTAGCCATGCCTCTTTATCCATAAAAAATGCCTCTATCAGCCATCCATCTAGCTTGACTTGAATACTCTCTAATTGGAAGATATCGTGAAAAACTATTCTGTCTTGCTGGGCTGAACCATATGGGCATGAATTTTTTTATTGATTTATTATTTATAAACCAGGGCGCTGTACATAAGTTCGTACTAACAACCTATGATTTTGGTGCATGAGGCACTGGGAGATAAAGTGACTTGCACAAGGGAATTGTCAAAGCCGACACCGGGAATTGAACCAGGCTCCCCATGTTTTTAAGAGTCAGTGTCTTACTCACGGAGCCACTCCTTCTTTGTTCTTACGCCAGGAAAAAACTTCAAAGCAAGAGACCATTGAAATGATGGCATGTAATATTTTGCCAAAGACTAAATCACCTTCAAATGGCAAGGTAGAAACATTTTCTTATGACGTGGAATCTGCCTTGCGGCAAATACGATGGCCACAGATCTTGTTGCCAAAGGAAGCTTTGGTAATATACTTGGTGGTGAGCTTGATCTTTGGCAAGGCTTTCAAAGTCACTACAAAACACAAAACAGCGCACAATGCTCATGGTGAAGTAAGAATGAACAATTTATATTAAAAAGTAATTCAAGGATCTGCGTACATCCTTCAGAGCGGAGGGTTCCCTTCAGGCTCCCACGTAATCCAGGTGGATAAGTCCCAAGCTCGCGTTGGAATTTACTTTTATTGATCTACTAGTACCCTTAGTTTTCCATCACTTTGCTGTCTAAGTGAAGAGTTCTATTTCGGCATATTCTCAGCCGACGCCCCTCCTGTGACATCATCTTTGTTCGTCGGTGTGTATCGGCACTCAGTGCACTGGTGTGGGAGGCAGAGCTGATCCTGACCGGCGAGACTGTCCCGTTACTACTCCTAAACGGAGCTTGGGACTTATCCACCTGGATTACGTGGGAGCCTGAAGGGAACCCTCCGCTTCTAAAGAGCCCAGCAGATGAGAGCACAGCCTGGTGTGACTGCAGACTCCTGAAATTGGGTGATCCGTTGCAGCCGTCTCCTGTGCCTTGATACCTGAGTGGTAACAACGGTCATAGTTACAGTTACATGCTTGTTTTACCTTTATCTGATGTACGCACAACCTTGAATTACCTTTTAATATAAATTGTTCATTCTTACTTCACCATGAGTGTTGTGCGCTGTTTTGTGTTGTCTAGATTCAGGGTCTTGGACCACCCTATCACAGCAGCAGACGCTCCCTATTGGTAACATAGTTACTTATACTCACTTGGGTATTAAGTGGTTAATGCACTTTATTTCAGTTCACTTTGTTGATTCACTTTCGCCGGCGTATACCATAGCATCACCTTTCTCTCTCTGCTTCCTGTGGGAACCCATAAACAATTTATCCAACTTTAGACCTTCATCCTCTGGAAGGTCTAATTCCAAAGCATCCATCATTGCCTTAATTAGTGATTCCACGAGATCCACATCAAATGTTAAATCTTCTTCCTAGACTTCGTTTTGTTCTGAAGATTCCCAAACACGCCCTCTGGTATCGCACTTACGATTCATATGGCAAATAAATCTCGCGCGACATTAGTCTGCAGTGATGTTCTTTTTTGCAACTGTTTAGTAGTTTGTTACACCGCAGTCTAGAGACATTGTATCATTCATCCAGGAAAGGGAATTTAACGTCTGATCCAACAGATCTGCTTAAGCATATTTGACTTATTCCTCTCAGCTTTTTTGCTTCTAAAGCTGGTTTGATCACATGCCACACAAATGTAGTCTTTTAAAAAAAAAATCTTCTGGTACAAACCCTCAATTGCCATTTTGTTCCTTCCTCTGCTTGTCCATAGAGGCACTACACAACATAAAAAAATTAGCAAGACCCAAAACAACAGTACCATGAACGCTCTTTGCATTCTACCATACCGAAAAATGCACCTAGGCTTTTTAGGCAGTAACCCTTTAGCTGAACTGAGCGCCATGACGCACCCAGCAGGACTGTAGACACAGTAGGCATCTTTGCCAGGCAACAATAAGAAGCAAAAACAGAGCTGTAGAGACACCACAGACCAAGACTGCAGGAGAGAATGGCTGATGGATGCTTTCAAATACCAGAGCCTTCCGCCACCATTTTACACCTATGCTAGATGTCCAACATCACTTCTGGTTTGGCGGTGTCAAAAATGATGGCTACGGTCTTTGCACCCTCCTGCTGGGTGCCTCCCCTAATCCGCTGCATCCGCGGTCACAGCCCCACCAAATTAGCTGAGAACCACATCAGGGTTTCAGAGAGAGAGAGAGAGAGAGAGAGAGAGAGAGAGAGAGAGAGAGAGACAGAGAGAGACAGAGAGAGACAGAGAGAGAGAGAGACAGAGAGAGAGAGAGACAGAGAGAGAGAGAGACAGAGAGAGAGAGACAGAGAGAGACAGAGAGAGACAGAGAGAGAGAGACAGAGAGAGAGAGACAGAGAGAGAGAGACAGAGAGAGACAGAGAGAGACAGACAGAGAGAGACAGACAGAGAGAGACAGAGAGAGAGACAGAGAGAGAGAGACAGAGAGAGAGAGACAGAGAGAGAGAGACAGCGAGAGAGAGACAGAGAGAGAGAGACAGAGAGAGACAGAGACAGAGAGAGACAGAGACAGAGAGAGACAGAGACAGAGAGAGAGAGAGAGAGAGAGAGAGAGAGAGAGAGAGCGAGACCGTGGCATGAACTACACTACCTGCAGTCCAGGTTAGTCTTTTCACAAAAAAAAAAAAATTTATGCTCAGCTGCAGGACAGAAAAAGACTGTCTGCATGTGAGCCAAGGAGTATTCATGAGGGTTTTCTTCTGTCCTACCTCAGCAGAAGGGGTAGAGCTACCCTTCAGTATCCACCGCCATAAACTTGGATTGGGAGAAGGGAAACATTTATTAAACTTTTTTTTTCAAATAGGTAAAATTGTTACTTTAACTGTGATCAAAGCTGATTACTTTGGGAAGTTTGTGCTTCCTCTCCCCTTCCCTGTGCCTAGTCAAAGAAAATATTTGGCTGTATTTGTTGAAATGAAGCACAAAACCATATTCCTCTGTATGAATGATTTGCCAAAAGTGTTTCCTCTACCCTTATTTCATCATGTTCTTACTTTAAGAGCATGCAAAACAAAATGCCAACATTAAAATATCAAAAGGTCAACTTTCTAATTAGTGTATAAAAAGTTTTGTTAAAATCAGCAAGCATGTTAGTAGTCATGACAATGATTTTTTTCCATACCAGATCTGAAATCTGTCAAGCAAGGCATATTCTCTGCATTAAGGTTGATCGTTTTAAGGTCTGACTCCAGATTGTCCTCAGAGAAGTCACAGTTAAGCCCACTATCATCTGCGTCACTTAGGGGGGTCTTGGCTTCCATTGTGTCAAGACAAATAAAGACCTACAGAAGAGAAAAAACAAGGTATAGAATTATTGAAGCATGCAACTACACTAGTAAAGCTAGCCTCTCAACATACAAAATTCATTGCAACCTAAATGTTTTGTACATGCAGTCCAAAAACTGACTATTAGTACAACTATTACTGTATTATACAAAAACAAGGCAAAACAACTAAAATCGATTCATTGCAATAATTCAACCAAATATTTTTCAGATCTCAGTTACCCATTTTCATTAATACAGTAACGATGTAGTGTGGATAATGAATTTTTGCATTCTTTACCTGACGCACTAAACCATTTTTAACCTGGGTTATAATAGACAGGGCTTCAGAAGTTCGCTAGTTTGAGAGGAAAATGATGGGTAACAAACAAGGCGTGCTGAAAGGCACTGTAATGAGCAACCTTGTTAATCTCCAACAAAAAGCAGCGGTATGGAACTTTCCACAATCATCTTTGTGTTCAGAAAAAGGCTTTTGTGTTTACATTTGACAAGAATGTTTAAAAACAAGATTTTTTTTTAGTGTTGAATTAAATTATCTTTCACAATATGTTACATTATAGAGTCAGTGTAAATACTGTAAACAGCAATGAAGTGATTTAGGTTGGTACATGCTGCCAAATTCTTACAAAAATGTACTTGTTTAGACAGTAAAGCAGCAATCCACACCTAAAAATACATTTAAAAAAAAATCTATATATTTTTGGCTCATTCTTAGTTGGAGAATCCCCATGAGGTCATTCTTGGTTTCTCAACCTCCGTGGGCCCCTTTGTTCAAAAGATGTTATTTTCTTGTGTGGATTTTTTTGTACAAAAATAACTACAAATATGGCTATGGAGTTACGAATAGAAAATTGGAAAGTTATCTCCTGAAGCAACTTTCCATTCGCAGCTAGAATGAGCCCTGATTTGCTCGGTTGACAAACCTAATTATCAAATAGCAACTAGAGGGGACCCTGGAGATTGAGGTACCAAAAATCATCTGCAGGACAAAACCCCCAGTTCAGGTGAGCTGCAAGAAAAAGTGGTCCCATCACATTAGACATGTAGTTCAAGTTGTTCAAATACTAGTGATCTGTGATTTTGCACTTTATTCATAGCAAATGGTCTTATTTTATAAACTAATACTTACTTGGTTGGGTGTTTGTATATGCTTAACCGTTACTGAAAAGAGTTCTCCTGCTTCAGGCAGTGATGGCAAAGTATATCTTGGTAATAGTGGTGTTGTCAGTTCAGGTAAAAGCAAACCCTAAAAACAGCAGAAAATACTGCAATTATTAAGTAAATAGACATCAGAAAATAAAAAATTGTCAGCACCTTTAGTACCGACTACACAATGACTACACAATTTCATTATCCAACTCAAAATCAAACAACATTTCTGAACTGTACATGCAGTGTTATGTCTAAATACTTAAGTCTAAATAACAGACTTGATGATCGAAAAGGCCCAGATTTACAAAGTGGTGCAAAGACAATGCACATAGAGTTCCAGTTCCTTAAAGGGCATTTAAAGAAGCTATCCTGCTTTGTTTTTATTTGTATAGTTATAGTATTGAAGCATGGTGTCAGCGGAGTTAACTGTGTTAATGTCAGCTCTGGAGACACCCTGCTTCCCGAGATAATTACCTCTGTAGGGGGTGCTGGTAGCAGCTCTGGCTGGGCTATCGAAATGGCGGATTTAAAGCTACCGCATCATGCTGGCCAATAGGAAGCTGTGACTTAATCCCTTGTGACTTCCTATTGGCCCATGTGACCAGGACATTTAAACCGGCAGAGTTGCTACCGGCATCACCTACGGAGGTAAGTATCTAGGGAAGTAGGGGGTCCCCGGTGGTTAAAATCAGCGCAGTTCAGCTCTGGGAACCCCTTGCTCATCACCTAAGCAGGGAAAAAGTTTTCGTGGACCATCTGCTTTTTAAGTTGTGCCAAGGCTTATCACCAATTACTAAATCAATCCAGTTCCCTTCTTAATAATAATAATTTAAAAAAAACACTACTTTATCTGTGGCTCTTATAATATACATCCTAACCTTATAGGATTCCCTTGGGCCTATTCCAAGCAAATATAGTTTAAGGTCTTCAAATATTTCTTCAAGGATTTCAATACAAGCCCAATAAACTTGCTCTTCATCAGACAAATCTCCACTAAGCCTAAGGCCTTGGAAACGCTTACCGCTGGCGTGCTGAGGCGCGCTGAGGCTCAGGGAAAGCGGGTGCTTTCCCTGGCCTTGCGGTTGCTTACCGCAAGCGCTCTCAGCAGGCCGTCAGGGGGCGGTCCGGGGGCAGACGCGTCACTGGCCGGGGGCGGGCCAGTGACGTCACGGAGCTGGTTCGCCCTCATAGGGCGAACCGCTCACGTGACCGGCCTGTCTCCGCGGCAAGCGGGGAATTTAAAATTCCCCTAAGACCTGCGCTTCCGCAAGCGCGCGGAAGCGCAGGTGAGCCCCTACTAAAGCCACTCTAATTGCGGCTGTAGGGGCTCAGTGCTGAGCGGGAGCGCGCGTCAGCACGCTTACGCCAGCAAGCGCCAAACATGGCCAAGGCCTAACACTTTCCTAACGGGACACCACATGCCAGCTGAGGTCATTAGTGATCTGAAATCGTGCACTGGAATCCATTTATCTTTTGTCACGAGAGACCAGGCAATTTACACCTTTTTAACCGGAATCATTCATTGAGCAAAACAAGGTAATGAATTGAAGTTTATTCGCACAAATTTGCTTACACACAATGGAACACAAAATACAGACAAAAAGACACACTTACTGGGGGTCTGGGGTAGAAAACTAAACTTTCCTAGGTGCAGGGAACTCTAAATAAGAGTTTTACCCTGACCAGGACTTAGCCTGGAATCCCCTGTTTCCCAAATTGGCGTGAAGTTCCACACCCCACCGCTCCCTTCTCATCTGAGAACTTAGACTTTCTTGACCGCGAGCTACCACCGATCCTCTGGAACTGAAATCGGCATCAGATCCCAGCCGCGCCTGCTACATTAGATTTTAAGAATTTGGACGCAAAATTCGGTACTTAGAATCTGGCAGCCAGGCTTTTCTGGCTTGAAATCGAAGCCGGTTTCTCTGCTATTCGCGCAAGAGCATCTTTTAAAAGCCTGCCCGCGCTATTTCTACTGAAGAACTCAAATCTCATTGGCTCACAGGTTCTTTATAGTATTCATCCATGAAACTCAGCAGCCAATCATCGCGTGGGAAAATTCCCAGCAACCAATTAGAGCCAAGCCAGTAAGAAAAGCCAGGTCAGCGGGAAATATGAAATAGCCAGGAGACATGCGCAAGCCTGGCAACCCATTTCCTGGCTATCTCAATGCCACCCGCTAGGACAGACTCCTCCTGGTCTAGCAGAGCAAGTGGCATCCTAGATGACTGCCATTATTCTCCGGACCTGGGTACCCAGCCATTCCCTGCTAACCAAATGCTTTTCTCACCTCTGGCATCCTCTGGTTTCTTTGAACCCCGATGTCCAGCAGACTTACTGGCGCCTATGGGTTAGCCTGGCTGGACATGGGTTCCGAATGTAAAATCACATTACATACATTACATTAAACAAAGTATATTTTAATATACTGGGAATCTTCTTTAATATACTTTGAGTCTCTGGGTATGGGGAATAGAATAATAAAAATGTACTTTTATTCCCATCCGCCTTATTCCCCGTACCCTATCTTTTGGGACTTACTCTGAACTCAGAGTCCCCCCCCCCCCCAAACCTATACACAGTTGGGGCACCCACAAACCCAATACAGGTTCTGGATCACCTGGGCACATGCTGCGGTACCCCTCTTAACTTAGGGATCCCCTCAGCTACAGAGACAGTTGTTCATCCCTGTGCCCAATCCACCTTTCTGGGCTATGCTGAAGCAGGGTACCCTAGTGGCGAATCGCGCTTGCGTTTTCAAGGGGAGATATAGCCGGGACTATGTGCCTACATGTATCTGGGAAGTAATACACTACCGACACACTTTATTAAAGTGTGGCCGGTACCGCAAGCCGGGAGATTTCCCGGCTTGCTAGTGGCCGCCCCTCGGCGTGCCGCGCGTCATAGACGCGCGGTCACGAGTCTTCGGGAGCCTGCGCCCCCTGCACGCGCGTCCAGGGCTCCCCGAGGGAGCCCTGGTGTCCCGCGATCGCGGGACGGCGGCAGGGGGTTCCGGGGGACCCGGCAGCGGTAGGGAGAGCGCCCCGATCGGAGGGCGCTCTTCCGCTGCTTCGGCGCGCGCCCGTCACCCTCGGGCGCGCGCCAGGCTACTGCTGCGGCCAAGAACGGGCAAATGCTCGAATAAACTTGGCCGCAGCAGTACATTGAGAGTTACCTCTCGTTTTCCAGTATGTCCTGGACATAGTTAATATGACAAATAACACATGGTTAAAAATACAGTTACATAAATGAACAGGGTATACATTATATACAATACGTTGAATGCACAGTTAGAGAAGATGTATATTACAGGCTTATGTAACAGTTAAAGACCAGATTAAAATGTGAGACAGCCTTAGTTTTGAAAGAACTTTTGGGGTGCACGGTAAGAGAAGGAGGAGCGGCCGGATATCTATATACACAAGAAACAAAAATGCACAAACCAATATAAAGTGCTTAACTTAATAAACACAGAGTGTAGTTATGAGCAAATGTCCAGATTAAAGGATAGGGGATGAGACCAATTTCTTATTTTTAGGTGGTCTCATCCACTATCCTTGTGATCTGGACATTTGCTCATAACTACACTCTGTGTTTATTAAGTAATGCACTTTATATTTGTTTGCACTTTTTTGTTTCTTGTATCTATCATTTCTGGTATTGTGTGTTTCCTACACATTTATTACCAGGCAGACCAGGAGATCCAAGACCACGCAGCAAGAAAGGAGACAGCACTCAGAGTAAAGTCCAAAAGATGTATTAGACAGGCACAGTCAACCGACGTTTTTATGGGACAAGCACCTACCTTCAATGCCTATGCGAGTGTCATCTGTTTCTGTATAATATATATATATATAGATATATACAGCTCAACCCCGTTATAACGCGAATCCGCTTATAACGCGGTGCAAGCGTGGCTCCCAATTTTCGTATTTAGGAATACTTTACAACACGATTATTGGTATCTTAAATACTTTATTGTACAATGCATACAATTGAACATTATTTCTAACGCGATCCGCTTATACAGTGATGTGATTCTATGGACCACAAGCACAGCGTTATAAGGGGGTGATTATATATATATATATATATATATATATATATATATATAACAGCAGCTCGGGACTGCTGCATTAAGATCAAACTACACCAATCACTACTATAGAGCCGCACTGTAGAATGCTCTTGTGATACAGACATCGAGATTATGTACAAACCCTTTGAAGTTGCTTGTAATCTAAGTAATGTACGGAAGCAAACAAACTTACATTGAAATCGATGTCCAAGACCTTCGCAGAGCATTTGACAGTATAGTCCATTCCCTGAAACAAGACATTTTAATATTTAACATATCAGTTCTAATGCCATTTAAAAAAAAAAAAAAATGTACTGATCATCCATTTAGAAAGTCATATTCACTTCCCCTTTTGAAACGGGCTCTGAAACACCTTTTTGAGCTCTGCCCTTTGGCAACAAAGTATCAAAAACAGATCTGGTACCGTTTTCTAAACAGCAGACTGTGCATTACTCTGAAAGTTGTAACAATAATGTGTTACACGTCGTAATATAATATTACATATCAGCGGCAGCATTTCATAGGCTGCCGCACAGTTAGAAGGCAGCCATTTCAATAGGATTTTACAGATTTATAACATGAGCACTAAACGATTGCCAGCTTAGGTAAGAATGAAGATATGCATGGCCACATGATATTGAAAGCCCGGTGTTTGGCACAAGACCAATGGGAGCTAGTTTGTAATTTTTTTTGTACAGTTTGCAGAGAAGCAGATGATTGTGGCCTCTCAGTGGTCAGTGAAATCTCGCAAGAATGTGTTTATTGGCTCCAATATTACAGATTAATTTTAATGTATTTATATTTAGATCAAAATATAGATAAGAGGTATTCTGACATTGAAGAACACAAATTATATCAGACAAAATGTACGCAGTAGTTATTCCCATAGCATTTCTATAAACTGCTCTTAAACGTGGTATTCACCAAGCTGCAATGCGGATATCACCCCTCATCCTGCAGCCACTGTCATCAACCACCAGATCCGGCATTGTGACTTTATGAATCCTGATCACAGTTAATTTTCAGATTTGACGTACTTTATTTCTTGGATTGAACATAAAACCTTTTATTTTACATACATTTGTTTCTTGACCTTACTGTAAGTACAAGTCATCCTAGCTAAATGTGAGTAGGGATGAGGGTGAGATTACACTGTGTTCACATCTATGTTACGTCTGAATTGCTATAATGGAGAGGGGAGTCTGAAAAAGTAGGACCAAAAAAGAAAAATATGCTCCAAAAATATGTATTTTTTAAAATACAAAATACAATATTAAAATACCCTATGGGACAGATGTGAATAGTTACTTCCATTTATTGATATTACTTTACTATTGCCATAATAGATCATACATTTCAGTCAGCAAAACAAAAGGAAGTTCAAGAAAGCAGTATAACATGTGCATTACACCACCAGTTTGCTATAATCAGCATACTATTGCTATCCCGTCAAGATGCAAAATGTGTTGTTCTTTCACCCATGTGGTAACATAGATATTACATTCTACAGTGCGATTGCTTATTCATTTGTGGGCAGATTATAAATAGCCATTTTATACATTTCCTTCATTTACTCAGGTACTGTACAACCTTTGTCTAAAGAAGAGAAAAAAAGATACCATATGATGCACTCTCCTCCATTAGTGATACGATAAAATAACAAAATTTTATTATGAAATAGAAAACACAAAATACAAAATAAGTTAAAACCTAAATAATAGCGCATGCCGTGCTAAGCTACCATGTGCACACACGCGCTATTATTATTTAGGTTTTAACTCTGTTTTCTATTTAATAATATTTTGCTATTTTATCGTATCACTAGTGGAGGAGTGCGCATTATATAGGATCTTTATTCTCTCCTTTAGACATACCCTTTATCCCAGATAGCACCACTCCAGTAAGTTAAAATGTGTTAGTTGAGCAGGACCATCTTCCCTTCCCCTTTTCCCTTCTATTTACAACTGTATATTCTTTGCCTCAACATGGCACCAGAAATGTGTGTGTAAGTCTCTGCTATCTGCATCAATACACAACAGAAGTCCTTCCTCAACAATAGTCATATTTGTGTTTGAGGGATGAAGTAAAATAAGCGGTAGCAGCTCTAATAATTATGGCTGGTACATAGAAGGGGCTATAATAAGTTAAGGCTCCAGTTACTTACTACTTTTGTCCTCTTCTCACAGTCTTCAGGGACACAGTGGGCGTGTTGTTCTAAAATATGAGACACTGATACATGGTCACAATAGATATTAACTGAAGCTGTAGCTCCAGGTTGTTTTGGCTCCTCCTGTAAAAGTTAAATAATATCAACAGGGAGAAACATACAGTAGGCACAAAAAAAAATATTTAACAATAAAGCTGCAATCCACGCGGATCAATATTTATTTATATTTGTTTATTTGTACATTATCTGACCTCCGGGGGACCCACCAGATCCTACAGTACCAGCACCAGAAAAACAAATGCTATCAGATGGGATCCCAATACAAAGCCTTCAGTCAATAAAGGAGTTGTTAATGGGCCACAAGCACCCCATCACTACACTAACTACCCCGTTGCACACCAGAGATCAGCAAAGCATTACTTTCCTAACCCCTATGACAAGCAAGGGGTTAACACCTTCTCTACCCAGGGGTCTAACCAACCACACAGGAAGACCTACCGTATTACCTACCACCACCCTAAGAGCTGGCTAATGGGGCTGTAGTCTAGTTAACAAAACATAATATAAAAACATTAGAAAACTATAAATTACAATATACATGAAGTGGTAATTAACCCCTTGAGTGTGTGCAAGGATGCCTAGGCCTCACAAGGAAATCCTAGGCAGTCTCGTTGGCCCTCAGGTTATTAAGGGAAAAAAAGGTAAAGACCACTTACCTCATCCAGGGGTCACACACCCCATGGAACTACTGTAATTGTGTAGTCCAATAGGCAAATGCCCAAAATTCCATAAAATGTATAAATATAATAGTACATCATCATTGGACAGATTGTCAAGGGATTACAATAAATCATGGGCTCTGGATTGGTCCTGTTTTAGAGCTCGGGGGAAAAAAAATGACGGCACTTTTTGGCGGTTTTAACTTTTCAATTGGCCCGTCAAGTGGCATCGGCCCATTAGGATAATTTTTTTTCCAGTAGTTCCAGGAGGTCTTTAACCCTGACGACCGTAGAGGACCTCAACAAGGATGGGGTAAGTGGTCTTTAATCATTAACCCCTTGAGTGCCAAAAAGGCTAACGAGGTTCTCCTTCCGAGGGCTCATGACCACTTCATGTATATTTTGCTAAAAAAAAATAAAAAAATGATGTGATATTTTGTTGGTCAATGGCCTATAAAATTAGTAGCCAGGATTTGTTAACTGTAAAACATTTATATAGGTGGGGCTTGTAAGGTGTGCTGGGATGGTAGCAGTGGAGGTAGATTCCCTGGGGAGTGTGGTAGGGATGAACTCCTTGTTTGCCATAGGGGTTATTAGGGCATTGCCAAGCTAGTCTCTACAGTATACAAGAAGGGGTAGTTGGTGTAGTGTTAAGAATATATTAAGTCTTTGGAAGACATACTGTAAGTGGAGAGCTAGTCATGGGTTGACCAAGACTAGCTAGCTAGTTAGACTACTAAAGGGTTAATATATTAAACACTTGGTAAGTGTTTATTTAATGTACCGTTATCACCAATTCTAGGTCATCTAGTCTGTGTATTTAGTGTCCTTTATATAAAAAAAAAAAACAATACAGTGCATGCTGTAGGAAAGGCAGGCCAGCCTATAGGTGCTAAAACCAGGAATATTTTTTGCCTTTAGCCAGATATCGTCAGGTATCAGAGTTCAGTGAATAGCATGTGAAAAAAGAAATAGCTTATCACTGGTTTACCTCTGTTGACAGATAAAGTGAATAGGTTGATAAGCAAAACACTGATTATGCCAATTTTTCCATTTATCAATCTTCATAAATTGAGGTCACTGTTGCCTGAACAATGCTGCTATAAATTAATTGATTTAGATGGCTGGAATGTCAGAGAGAAAAAAATAATAATAATAATACCATTCAATTATCTGGACTGAATAAACTTCTCTTTGACCAGCGTCCTTTAATGCACTTATGACAATTGACAGGTACTGTACACCACTACTTTGGAAACCTAACATTCCCCTACTTATTTTTACCAGATTTTCTTTATGACTCAGTGAATTCACTGTATTAGAACATATATAGTACAAACCTTTAAAAATGGTAAGAGCGCTTTATCACTATATTGTAAATCCCTAATTTTTATGGCACATTCATGCCACTCAATAAAATCTACAGCAGGCATGCACAACATGCGGCCTGCCTGCACTCGCTGTGCGGCCCACGACGGCTTTGCCCACTTTCCCCGTCCTCCCTTTCCCCCGAGCCTCATAGGACGACGGTAGGGTAGGAGTCTGCTGCTAGAGAGCGTGCGCTTCTTCCCTCGTGTGCAGTCTGCCTTCTCTGCTCAGTCTGCTGCCCTCCGCCGCCTCAACCGATGATATGATGCGAGGTGGAGGGTGATGTGAGATGCAGGGGGGAAGAGGGTGATGTGAGATGCAGGGGGGAAGAGGGTGATGTGAGATGCAGGGGGGAAGAGGGTGATGTGAGATGCAGGGGGGAAGAGGGTGATGTGAGGTGCGGGGGGGAAGAGGGTGATGTGAGGTGCGGGGGGGGAGGGTGATGTGAGGTGTAGGGGGGCGTGGGATGTGTATGGTGTGCAGGGGGGTATTGTGTGTGATGCGGAGGGGGAGTATTGTGTGTGAGGGTGAGGAAGAGAGATGGGGGTGTGAGAGATAAAGGGGGAGTCTCGCAAAGGCCGCAGACACGGGGGGGAGGGGGAACAATGGAAACTGTTGTCCAAAGCCCCAGGAAAGCAGTCGACGTCCCTGTTTGGTATGACCATCCTCATACCTCCCCATCATCATCACCCTCATATCGGGGGGGGGGGAGGGGGGGAAGAAGGGGAGATAATATGATGATTATCCGGGGGGTGCTGGGGGAGATATGAGGATGATGATGAGGGGTGTTGTGGGAGATCTGATGATGTTACCTGTGCAGCCTAAATCTGTTTTCCTTGGAGCAGTTCAGTCCACGGTGGTTACAGAGGCCCTGTGCTCTTCCCCACGGCATTTAAATTAAATGCCGGGGGAGGCGAGGCCTCCAACTCCCTTACCTGCTCCCTGCTGGGTCTTCGGCGACGCGTCCTCAAATGACGCCGCGCGGGCATGTGAAGACGCGTCACCATGGCAACGTGCGGCAAATGACGAGGCGGGGTCACGTGACATGACCCGTGACGTCATTTGAGTCCTCGGGGAGGGGGGCGCAAACGCTGCGGCGGCCGGGCAGGGGGGAGGGGGGGGACAGCTCAAGAAGTTTGCACACCCCTGATCTAGAGGACAGTGACTGAATAAGGGCATGTGAATTAAAAGATGGTGCAAAACTACAACATTCGACACAGGCATACTGAATTGTTCTGAAGTGTCATGGATACTTAAAGTAAAAGCAGAAACTTTTTTCTCTTAGTGAATGTGTAGCCCAAAAAGGTTCAGTTCAACTACAAATCTATTTGTTTATTAGTAATGACTACAATGCATTTTTCCAACACAAAAGTAAGGCAAAATGTTTGCACAGTTACCACAACATAAACGTCAACAGGTCTATCCTGAAGAAGTTCTTTAAGAAGTTCTATAGCATCTGGCTGCCAAGTGTCTCCAACCTGTAAAACAATGATAAGACAACTTTGTGTAGCCAAATAAAAAAAAATTCAGCTTTACCACAACCTTACATAGTATATTAAATAGTCTCGTACGTACGTACATACATACCACACACACAGCATGACACTTTGCCAAAGAAAGTGCATCCACACCTCTAAAAACTGGACGTTTCGCAGCTAAGCCCCAAACCGTACCCTAAAAACCCATAAACAATCGCGAATACCAACGCTACCCCCTACACTAAAAACATTAACCCCATACCCTAAAACCCCTTGCCTTAAAAACTGAACCCCTCACCCAAAAACCCCTTACCATAAAAAAAATCTAACTGCTTACCCTAAAACCCTTATCCTTAACCCCCTACCCCAACCGTTAGAGCCACTTAAACAGCCGCAACCAAATGCCTGATTATGATTTCCAGAGTCTCATGATGGTTGGTCTCTCCATGAGCGCGCTCAATTTTGTTGTCATGGTTTTTAGAATATACATGTGTCCGAGTTTTTTCCACTTTGACTGTCAGAAGGGATTTATTTCCTACCCATATACTTATTAGGTTAGAGTTAAGTAATCACATAGATGTACTTTCATTCATATCTGATTTAGTGGATGCCTATATACTGTATGTTCTGCAATATGCCGTTTGCTGGTATATCCTGGTGACCTGATCATAATTTTCCCCCACCTGTACCCCATTATTGACTTTTTTGTGTTTCACTTCTTCCCTTTATTCTTAGTACAGTGTTATTTCGGTTACTTGAAATGTTTGTAAAAATCTTATGAAATGTTAAGACTGGTCACTTTACTTTTAATCACAAGTGCACAATTATAAAAACAAGCACACTAAAATATACTATTCGATATTTTAACAGGGAAAACACCTCGAACGAGGGGAAAGTGGAGCCCTGCGGTGGGGTGTAGCACGGAAGAAAACGGCACACCAATAATAAAAACTAATTTATTGAGTGACTGCGTTAGACATCCAAAAAACAGGAACGACTAACCACTCTGACACGTTTCGGGCTAAGCCCTTTGTCAAAGAGTATCTTTGTATATTTCCTAAGAGCACAATTCCTTGAATCGGTTTTTTTTTGGGGTACTAAAACCAGATCTGAAACGCAAATCTTAATTGGTCACTTTTCATCAAAATTATTTAGAGTAAAAAATCAGTGCCTCATAAACCTCAGTAACGTAACATGAAAAACAATCATCATATCATCATAGCATCATATCATCATAGCAAACCAGCAGAAACGGTTCCTTCTGCAAAAAGGCAGTTTAATATGAAACAACCAAGATTTGAATTGTGACGTCTCCGTTTTAAATAAAGCTGTAGAGAGATGCACATAAAAACTGTCGTTTTACTACAGTAAATGGTCTTGCCACATTGTCACTGCCTCTGCTAAGATGAGGATTATGGTAAATAACACAGGACTGGTCTGTACTTGTAAGGAAGCAAAAGCAAGAGCTGTGTGAATCCGTCACTGGCAGATGAGAATCACATTTTCCAAATTTACAATAGTGTTCATAATTTAAAAAACTTTCAAGTTAAACAAATAGTTGAAAGCCATTCAATAGTATAACCAATCATGTATATAAAAAAAAAATCACAAAATCGGTGCCTTAACTATTGACATTCAGATGAAAACCCGAAGGCTCTAATGAAAAGGAGACGAATCTGGAGTAGGGTTGGAGTGTGCCCAAAGTCACTCTCGGGCTTTAGACCAGCGGGGAAATTGTGAGTTGTCCTTTCCCCCCTGTGTTGTTTATCAATGAAAGTAAAATGTTAATGCATCATATTGCATGCACCTGTGCTTTCTTTTGTACATGAGGTTTTTTAAAGGAGCGATCACTTCAGAGGACCCTGTTCCAGGGAGTTGCAATATAAGTGATATCAGTGTTTATTTACATTCACTGGGTTTTATTGCACTGTTATATTCACATTTGTTTTGCGCCACGAACATCAGGATGTTTAGTGTATTTTGCAGTTTGGAATACCGCAGGTGTTTAGGCAGCATCTGAGTTTATTCACGATTATCAATTTTATCTGTTGCGCCTTATTTTGTTTACTTTGATCGCAGAGTGGTACAGAGCCTCTAAAATGGACAAGAATTTAAAAGGTAATATGGAAATTTATAGAATGCAAATAGACAAACCAAGAACTATAAAGCAGGAAGGCAAGTTACAAGGTTGTGATAATCAACAGGGGAGAGAATGAGTGCATTCATTAGTTGCTCTCTCTGTGGACTGATAGAGCAAAGGACTAACCTTAGCAATGGTACAGAGGAAAAAGTGGCAGAATTTAAGGAGAGGGAGGAGTTATGTATAATGCCTAAGCAACGTACTTGGGAAAGTGGATAGGTTGTAGTGTCATGGAGTAATATTGAAAAGATGGCAATAGTTCCTTGTTTATAAGATGATATAAAATGCGTAGTCTTGAATATTTAAAGCTGAAGGCAATGGTTAGACATTAAAGCAACAATTCTGCGTTCTTTACATTTTTATTTTCGAGTTATTGGTCTGAAGCAGGGGGGCCTCCAGAGCGTTAAATTTCAGCTCCGGGGACCCCTTGCTTCCTGAGATACTTACATGCGTAGGAGGTGCCAGTAGCAACTCCGACTGGGCTATCAAAGCTCCCGCGTCACGCGGGACTATAGGAAGCGGTCATCACTTGCGGCTTCCTATTGGCCCACATAACATGGGGGAGGGGGCATATGCTCTTTCAAAGGAAGACATTAATGAGGTATTCTGATATTCAAACAAAAAAAATCTTTTTAGTGTAAGGTGTAGCGACGCGGGAACATGTAGCTTAAGGTCGCACCAAAAATGTTAACGTTCGTCAACACATTTTTACCACGGATTCTCCATTTGCAAGTAACATGACCCAAAACTTTTGTGAAAATGCAAGACTTTATGCACTTTCAATATCTTTAGTAATGTTGGCTGTAGATGAACAGATTTGCAAATTACATACACATCTGTATGCCAAGTATAAACTAAGATGATGGATCAACAGTAAAAACACAAGTTGGCAAAATAGGTAATGAAGGGACGATGGCAACAGGCAAAAGGTCTGTGCTTACTGCTTGCACCTAGTCAAATACCAATGTAAGCAAATACACAACAACCTAAAGTACTGAAATGTGGATGTGACCTTTGCATATACATATCTTTTACTTACAGGTAATGTGTTATGAAGCTGACATGGTATACAAAACCGTGGAATGTGTGAATTGAACACTGATGGATAAAGATGACATTTTGGGATTTTTTCAATGTATCCATAATCTTCATATTGTACCTATCAAAAACAAGTAACTGAAGATTTCAAGAGAAAACAGACAGTATATAATGTGGTTTTTTTAACAGACATAATTAAGCTGTTGATGGTATAATAGTCAATACACAAATTAAACTTGGCACAGGCAATCTGGGATAAAATAATGTCATAGGAAGGCTTGATCGCCACAAAAAGAAAGAACAATGAAACCATAATTTGGAAGAATGTTATTTTATGAAAAAGGTGCAGTGTTTTTAGCAAATAAATGTAAGAAAATGGAAACCGTTCCAAACATTTATATTAAGAAAAATTAAATTAAAGTAATTGACAAAATTGAAGAGATTAGTGACAGATGTACATTCATTTCTAATTTACAGTATATGTACTATTCGGGATTCCTGTTTACAGTATTTGTATTTTATAAAAATCAATATAATTTTTTCCCCCATAGCTATTGAAAAAAACTGGTCAATTCATCAGATTACATTTTGAAATAAGTATCAAAATGGCCTAAAATTGAAAAGATTTGTGAGAGCATAAACTAGCTTCCCCATTTCTCCGATCAATAGGGGTATTAATATACTGCTAAATATTTAGCTAATAATCATGGGATCAACTTTGCTTTTTTGATATAAAACCAAAAGGGAGCAATACTTCATTTCATTTTATAAAGCAAATTATCCTTACGAGCAGCCTGTAGTGCTGCCAGAAGAACTGGGTAGATCTATTTCGCATGAAGCTAATTAAATGTGACCTAAGGCTGAACTTTAGAAGTGGATTGCATCAAACATACCCTATGACTATGACCCATCTGGGCCAAGCACAACTACTACATATTAAATGTCCTTCCCCAAGTCCAACTCCCCCCCCCCCCACACAAAAAAACCCTTTAAATTCAGAAATGAGAGACATTTGCTGAACTGCATCTAAAAGGGGAACAGATATTTTATTTGCAAAAGTGGCCTCAAAATAGCCATTTCTACAACCCTTTCAAAACACAAAAGAAAACAAAGAGGTTAACCTTTGCGTTAACATGGTATGAAGTTTCAGCAATCTGCTCTGCTGCCTCTCCTCTGCTGAATATAAAGGTAAAATAAAATGCAGATATCCAAAAAACGTAGAGGCTGCCGACGAGGGCTTATAAAGGAAATTAAACAAGACAATACAATCAAGCACTATTTAATATTTTGTGAACAAACCAGACACTGTGCAAAAAAATCTGGTACCATTAACCACTATACAAACTGTGGTAAAAAGGAAAACTAGTTAAAAGGCCGCAATTTATCTTGCCTTTTAAAAGTCAAACTAAGCTAGCAATGACACGGTTAGCAAGGTGTTCATATTGTTACATTTATACATATAAATAGCAGTATAATGCACCAAATCTTTTTCTAATCTTACCCTTAGTACACCGCCACCAATAACTTCCAGAACTTTTCCTCGATATGACTTTGTATCCGGTCCACTAATGAGACAACCCTCTCCTTTTTTCCAACAATATGGTGCCAGTAAGCCATGGCCTTTGAACGACGCTTGGATATCAACCATAAGTTTATTACGCTCACATTCTAACATAATAAAAGAACAAACAATTCTCAATATTTAACAAACAGTACATTATGGAAAACCTTAATTGCAAATTTGTTTTTCAAAGTACTACTAAATATACTCGTGCGTCAAAAACTACAATAGCTTCTTTCACATCCTGGAAAGATGGAATGGTTCAGACTTTTGTTAGTTTCATTTAACATTTTGTTTTACCAACATCCATCAAAAATCAGGAGGTAATTAGCACATGGCAGTCCAATTATGGTCACTTGCACTTGATGACAAAGTTATGTCCTGCCAATGAAACTGTTGGGATTCAGTAGCACTGCTACCCATTCTCCAACGTCAGACTCCTATCCAATTATTGAAAGGCAAACTAATGTGTTTTGGTTGGCACCTTAAAGCGTATGAGGGGAACCTTGATACCACTTAGTAGTTTCATTTTTTTTTATTTGCTTCAAAAAGCTACATTTGTTAACGGAAAGATGTAAATTATTAAACATTTTTAAATTTTTGGACGTCATAAAATACTGGTAGGGGACGTAATTATAGTTGATTTAAAATTGAAGTTTCATTTGGTCAAATAAAGGGAAGTATGCAGTGTAAAGACTGTACAAACTAACAAACTTGAGCACCCTTCCACAGAAGCATTCACACATTTTGATGTACTGTATTACAAACATTGTCTGTAGTAGCCTCGGTTAAATCATCTAATCTAGGAAGATTTCAGCACCATCTTTTTACCTACTGACTTCTGGATCACGTATATTGTTCCATCATCTCCTACACAGCTGACATGTGCCGTAAATATTTTTCCATCAGGTATTACAGGAGGTAGGTAGGGTTCATCCAAGATTTCTTCAGTCATTGGTTTATCAGATGTTGGCAGGACAATTTCAATGGTCCCACAGACCATTTTCTCAGACTCACATTCGGATAAGATTTCACTTGTAGAACCTTCACCTGATTCCACGGTAACTGTTGTTGAACTTTCATTAACTTCCATTAAATTAGCTGATCTAATCAAACACAGGACAATTTTTCTATATTTGACACACTCACAAAATCAAGTGTACAGAACAAATTTATGTCAAAAAACAAAACAACCCAACCAACCAACCAACCAACCAACCAACCAACCAACCAACCAACCAACCAACCAACCCAACCACACACACACACACACACACACACACACACACACACACACACACACACACACACACACACACACACACACACACCATTCCTGGCCAATCATGCCCTGGCTGGAAAAATGGATGGCCAAAGTCAAAATTACGTTAACCCAGTCAGGGCAACATTGGCCAGTAATGCTGTTCTCGGGGTATTATTACTTTTATAGCCTAAAAATATTCTTTTTGTTTTTACAAAACAAATGTCACAAATAGATACTTTTGTAGTTATAATAATTTTTATACACATGATATTCTGCATTTCTTGAACTTTATTAATTTTCTCTTGCGCATTTCACTGTACTTGTTTATCAAAATAAAGTTATAAATACCCTACAGCCCCCTTCTAAAAGCACACACTGCAATTCTCCATCTACACTCAGCCCAAAATTGTATATACACACTACAATCCACCCCCCTGTAACCCAACCACACACACACCAACTCTTTCTCCCCACTTTCCAGCGCAGCGCTGACATTCAGGCAGGAAGGGGGAGGAGTCGGTGTCTAGCTGCTGCTTCCTGTCCTATTAGCTCCCCTGTCTGAGAGTTGCTCACAAACTAACAACTCTAAGCAGATTGGGTAAACTTCAAAACTTGAGAAGGTGCCAAAAATTCTGGGCTATTACTGGCTGAATAATGCTCAGAAATCAGCCAATCACCTTTCACAATTTAAGGGATCATCAGAAATGTAGTGCGTGGGTGAATGAGAGCGTTTGTGAGTGAGACAGAGTAAGTATGTGCACCCAGCCGGAAGAAACGTATATTTCTACTTTTTCTACATTTAACATGATATAATATATCGATAATAAATTAAACAAATGTCCAGGGCACTCATATGATGCCAGGTGTGCAGTATTGAAACGGACTGTCCTGTAGTTGGACACTGTCTAGCAAGAATGATACACCGGTATAAA
Organism: Ascaphus truei; assembly: GCF_040206685.1. NCBI lineage: Eukaryota > Metazoa > Chordata > Amphibia > Anura > Ascaphidae > Ascaphus > Ascaphus truei. The sequence continues at coordinate 379,374,771 of NC_134485.1, forward strand.
CCCCATACTGTGAGTGCTGGTCATACATACACACACACCTTGCGAAAAATGTGATCACAGCCTTGAGTTGGATTCATCAGGGGATTTTTAAATGATAAACTCTCCAAGGCAGGGATTTCCTTTCCGATTGTCTAATTTTGTCTGTTGCACTAATTGTATTGTCTCTTTTGTAAGGTTCCGAGTACACTGTGAGCTCTATACAAAGATACCTGTATACATACATACACAATAACTGGGGAAAAAGTGAATCATGCATACCTTTAGGGATATGGGGGGAAAACAAGCATGTACAGTACCTTCTCTCTTTCAAAGCTACACCCTTTCTTATGAGGAAATCAGAAATATCAACTAACTGTCCTGCTTCATCTTTTATTAGCATTTTCACAGGTATTGGCCACTGTTTTGAATTTTCCTGCAAGATAAATATTAAAAGAACATTTACAATCTGTTAAGAGGCATTTGAGCATTTACAAAGCTAGCCAATATTATTGCCCCCACTAATGCGTGAATGTTCTTAAAAAAATAAAAGGAAACGTTATTCCGTACATATTTATTTGAATGGTGCAGCGTCAAATCTCTCGTTATTTATTTCTAATTTTTTTTCTAACGTGCTGCTCACCAAGAAACTCTGTACAAGAGCGCATGTAGGAACTTGAGGATACCCATCCCAGACCTACAAATGGTACCTACCAGAAGAAAACATATAGGGGAACAAACAGTGGCAAATTTCCCATTAGGCCAGGTTGGCAAAAATTTCCACCCCCATGTGCTTGCTACTGCTGTGCTCTCAGGCCTATCGGACCTAATGGGAATGCACTTGCCTGTGTCAGCCGCCTCCTGCTCCTTTGGTATCCCAGCGTCAAATGACACCGCGAACATCACGATTGTTGAAACATCACTATTTCAAAAGGAGCACCAGTACCCTAATGTAGTTTAGTGCAATATTTTTTTCCCCCCAAATAAGAGGAGGCTTATTTTCTTACAATGAAATCGAACAGAAAACAGTTCCCGATTTTTTTTCCAACTACCCAAAATGAATATCAAAGTTCACTTATAACATGATAATACCTACTTCTATGACTATTGATGCAAGAGCTCCATTAAGATAGCATGAAAGGACATCACAAGCTGTTGCTGTCCACTTTTCACTTCCTCCAGCTGGCCTACAAACACAAAGAACCGAAACTCAATTGTGAAATAGCTTGTTATACCATCATTATCCAATCAGAATCCAATATCTATAAAAAAAATAAAAGAGAAAAACTTTGGCAATGAATTACAATAGTCACAATGTGTTTGAATGTCACAGAAGAAAGCAATGCTTTCTGTAATATTTGATGTACAACGAATAGCTTAGGGCAGCGGTGTGCAAAATGGGGGGCGCAGGATATTCTAGGTGGGGCGTGGCAGTTGCAGAGCCCCCACGCGTTTACACCAGGAATGTAAATTAAATGCCGGGGGAGGAGCGAGGTCTCTGCAACTTCACTTACCTGCTCTCAGCCGGCTCTTCGGTGATGCGTTGCAAAAACAATGCGACGTCGAATGACGATGTGACGTCATATGACGCATGGAGCCCGAGAGCAGGCAAGATGAGGGGTGTAGGCAAGCAGGAGCACAGACAGGGGGGGCATGAACTGAAAAGTTTGCGCACCCCTGACTTGGGGAACACCAATACAAATATAAACCAGACCATACCTAAATTAAAAATAGCTAACCACTTCCTCAGACATTAAACTGTTTCATTACAAGAAAACAATACCTTATATTCATTAGTGAACATTCCAGACAGAGATTACCACATGTCTCTAGGCTTCCTTCTAATGTTCTTAAATTGTTGACATCGGCCACTTCTTGCACTCCAAAATCAGAATGAAACACCTGAAAAAAATGCCACATATAATGCAATGCATTAGATTGTATTGTATGTCTTTATTTATATAGCGCCATCAATGTACATAGCACTTCACAGCAGTAATACATGTGGTAATCAAATAAATAACAGATCATGGGAATAAGTGCTTTAGACATCAAGGAAGAGGAGTCCCTGCTCCGAGGAGCTTACAGTCTAATTGGTAGGTAGGGAGAACGTACAGAGACAGTAGGAGGGAGTTCTGGTAAGTGCGTCTGCAGGGGGCCAAGCTTTATGTATCATGTGTTCAGAATAGCCACAGTGCTATTCATATGCTTCTTTAAGCAAGTGTGTCTTAAGGTGGGTCTTAAAGGTGGACAGAGAGGGTGCTAGTCGGGTACTGAGGGGAAGGGCATTCCAGAGGTGTGGGGCAGTCAGTGAAAAAGGTTTAAGGCGAAAGAGGGCTTTAGATACAAAGGGGGTAGAAAGAAGACATCCTTGAGAAGAACGCAAGAGTCTGGATGGTGCATAACGAGAAATTAGGGCTGAGGTTAGATTATATATATATATATATATGTGTGTGTGTGTGTGTGTGTGTGTGTATATATATATATATATATATATATATAAAAAAAAAAAAAGGAGAAGCGCAGGCTCCATAGTGTTTATCTGTATAAAAATAAGGTCCATTTAATATGACACGCAGTCCCTAGGAATCACACTTACAAGATTTAAAAAAAACACTGAACATTTGAGAGACATCTCTAAGGGGTACGTCAGCTGGGTTGGAGGGGTCCAATGTAATACTCTGCCTTGGTATGGTACAGCTGCTGGAAACTCCTGTCGCACTTCCGCAATGCTATACCTCGACCATCCAGTGTCTCAGCACATTAATGCCAGTCCTCCGGTCAGCTGAATGCTCTGGACACAGACCGCACGTGCAGCGTTTGCAACCAGGCAATCCGTCAGGTACAGAGACCTCCTCTCTACCGCCGTGTGTGCTGACATCACCTCCTTGCCCCAACTACTTTCATCACTTTCCCCTGAGGAAGTCCATTTATGATGGACTTATGATGGACTTATGATGGAAAGAAATAGCTTAGAAGCAATGTAAAAACAAAAAAACAGCACTGCATAATAGAATATTCAAGTAATAATCCCTGAAGAACAGGGCACTACTGGCCGCCTATAATGCCCTGGCTGGAAGAGTACGCCGAGGGACTTTAACACAGCCGTTAATTATTGGCCAGTAATGCAATGTGCTGAGGGGATTAGGCTAAATGTAGGATTATTTTATTTTTTAAATAATTTTTTCATAAAAAAAAAAGGAGACAATTTTGTAGTCATATTGATTTTTTATCAGAATGCTTGTCGACATTCTCATGTTTTTACAGCAAGTTTATTCAAAGGAAATTGTACATATACATACACACACACACTATATATATATATATATATATATATATATATATATATATATATATAGTTTTGTGGGTTTACAGGGGGCTGCAGTGTGTGTTTGTGAGTGTAGAGGGTGGAGGAGGGCTGCAGTGTGTTTTGTGGGCGTAGAAGGGGGGGCTGCAGTGTGTTTGTGTGTATAGAGGGGGTGCTGCAGTGTATGTGTATACACACACACTGCAGTACCCTCTATACACACACAAACACACTGCAACTCTCCCTTTATATACACACTCTGCAGCCCCCCCTTCTACGCCCACAAAACACACTGCAGCCCTCCTCCACCCTCTACACTCACAAAACACATACAACACACACAGCAGCCCCCCTTCTACACCCACAAACACACACAGTAGCCCCCTTCTACACCCACAAACACACACTGCATCCCCCTGTAAACCTACAAAACTGCAGACACACACACACACACACACACACACACCAAAACACTCTGCAACCCTCCACCACCCTTTACATCCACTGAGACACACACACACACACTGCAGCCCTCCACTACACCAACAAAACACATTGCAGACACACAAAACACACTGCAGCCCCCCCTTGCACCCACAAAACAACTCCGCCACCTCTACATCCACAGAACAAACACCATCAGCCCCCTCTACACCCCCCTGTAAAACCACACACACACACACACACACACAAATAAAACATTTCTGGCCCCCTTTAATATTTTATTCTTCTTCAATTAGCACAGGGTGAGGGAATTATCACTAAGGCTGAACAGAATTTTTTATTTATTAAGCACCCTAGAACACCAGTTTTCTATCACTTACCTAAATTACACAAGGATGTCACCAATCCTCCAGGCAGGCCTATTATATCGGGGGTGGGTTCAATAACTTCAAGTGTGTCTCAGTATGTGGATTTTTATTTAAACCATATGTACAACAACTACGGTCATATGTTATAGATACCTTGCATGTCATTGACTCCACCTCCAGCATTGCCTGGAAGGACAAATTTTGTTGAGCCACGTGTGATGTGAGTTCACTATACACCTCTATAGATCACGATAAGGGGATTACGGCTATTGAATATTTTTTAATTAAAGACACATCACTACACTCGGCACAATGTAATTTCATATTATCCTGTATAAGATTTATTTTATGTCACAATTATTTTCTTTTTAATGACACATTTTATTTACAGGTGTGTGGATCGGCCATGGGTACCAGGTTTGCACCCAGCTTTGCCAACCTCTTCATGGGGTTGTGGGAGGACGTCCATGTTTGGGGGAACGCACGGCTGGGGGCGGGCCTGGTATTCTATGGTCGTTTCATTGATGACACATTCTTATTATTTGGGATGGGGAGAGTCACGAATTAGATCACATACTCACTTCTTTTAAGGATAATTTGATGGGATTAAGATTTACGCATATTATCAACCAGGATGTGATTACATTCTTGGATCTTGATCTGTTTGTTGACAGGAATGATATGACAATTCAAAGTAAAACTAATTTAAAACCAGTATCAGCAAACAGCTTTCTCCAATATAGTAGTAACCACTACAAAAAATGGCTCGATAATGTACCCAAGAGTCAGTTTTATAGGGTACGACGCAACTGCTCAAGGGATTTGGACTTTAGACATCAAGGTCAGATTTTGATGGATAGATTTCAAGAGAAAGGCTATGATATGCAAGTAGTTGATCAAGCATTTAAAAAAGCTGAAGCATCAGATCGTGTTGACGTATTGATGAATTCCAAAGCCAGAATTATGTCGAGAAAAAATAAGGGTGACAATTATCAATCTACCCCCAAATTTATTACCCAGTACAACCATTTGGCTTACAGAATAAAAAAATGTATTTAAGAAGCATTGGGGCATAATTCAAAGCGATCCGATTATTGGGTCCTTTATGCCTATTCATGTACCAATAGTTTTTTAAAAAGCAAGATCTTTAAAGACTATTATCACCCCAAGTAAGCTAAAGGATTCTACTACTTTAATGACTACAAATTCTTGTAAAATTAATAAAAAAATAAAAAAGAGAAGGGAAATTTTCCATGTGGCAGAAGTCGGTGTATTACCTGCAGACACATAAACAAAGGGGATGTATTTACATCTTTTTCAAATGGTATAACCTATAAAGTCAATGATTATATTGATTGCCTAAGTACATTTGTGATATATCTTATATACTGTAAATGTGGTCTGCAGTATATCGGAAGGACATCTAGAACATTGGGTATACGGTTCCTAGAGCATAGGAGGAACGTTATACGTGGTTTTACTATGCATAGTCTGTCATGACATTACATTACTAAGCATGATAAAAACCCATGTAGTTTGTCAGTTATGGGTATTGAATCCATTCCTTCATCTATTTTGGGTGGCGATAGATTTAAGAAATGATGTACACGTTGAGACATATTGGATGTATGTACTGGATACATTACATCCAAATGGATTGAATGATTGTATTGATATTAGTGCTGTTGTCTAGTGTTATGGTACCAACATGGTTGAGGCACATCTTTGAGGTCTGGTTTGGATAGGTTAGCCCTGTCCCCCCCATGGATTGTTGTCTCATCTCTACTTGGTTGGTTTTGCTGTTGGTGCTCCTTTGGCCCATATAGACATAACAGGTGGAAAGTGTACTACATTTAAAATATAAAGAAAATATATATTAAACATTTTTACATACAAAATTTATATGCATATTATGGTTATAGGGGATTGTGGACCCCGTCAGTCTTGAGGTTTCTTCTGTCCCTGGTTCTGCTCCTCTGGTTTATGATGATTTGATGGTTAACAACAATGAACTGTTTATATTTCCCCCCTCTCCCCCTCCCTCTTTTCCTAGGTTATGCATACCCTTATTATGTTCATGTAATATTCCATTTTGGGTTTAATTGTTAGGCCTTTATCTCTATTTTTATATTTTTTAAATTGAATTTTTTCATAGTTCTTCAAGAATTTATCTTCTATACATTGTTATATTGTATCCTTTAATATTTAGTATTGTCTAGATTATGTTAAAATTGATTATGTCTCCGATAGGTTCTAGTACTCTGATAGTTCAACTGACAATATTGTCCAGCAATGAAATAGGGTTAATTTTGTATAAGTGGAAGTACCCGCCCATCACTCACACTGGCCAATCACAACATCCGATTGGGTATAAAGGACATCCCATTGACCAATGAATTTATCCCCTGACGAAGTCTTCAGTGACAAAACGCATAGGGCGTTTCCCAAAGCAGCGAGTTTGCAGCTGATATTATACACGACCAGAGAGTTTATTTGCGGCTATTGAGAATTTGCATGGGATTGCCGTCATTCCTAATACCGCGGTTGTCTGCTGGTAAGCAGTGGTAGCTGAAGGAGGTGTAGCCGGAGGAAGTCTCTGCACGAGACACTGAGTATCACATCATCCGGTCCCTGAAGCACCTACACATCCTGCTAGAATACCGGATACACCAGAGGTGGCACCAACGGGACGTTTTGCGTGGACCCCTGCAGTTCTCAGGCGATTGAGTATATCTCATACATGCTTTAATTATTACTCTGTTTGCGAGTGCGTTTTTTATATTTTACAGTCCTATAAAACCTTTTATACTTTTAATACACTAGGAGTGCGCCTGTTTTTCTTTTTTTTTTGCATATATATACACATACATAGAGGAGAAAAAGAAGAGAGAGCGCACGCCCCATGTAAAATGGTACATTTAATGTTAAAAGGGAGGGGAAGGGGGGGGGGGGGGGAAGAAATGCACTCACAAGAGTGAAATTCAATAAAGCAATTTGTGAATAAATCACCACCATCCGGTCTCTAAACTGCAAACGTCCGCAAATGAAAGCTCCCTCAGGGCTGCGTGAAGAAGGTACTGCTGCTCACAGGAGGCCAGAGGGGAAGTTCGCCGACTGGAAATCAGTCTATGAAGGTCCCAGAGATCGCCTCTCAAACTTGAATGGCCGCAGTATAGTCCCGCGCTCAGTGCGGCCTCGTGCGCGTGCGCAGCGTCGTGATGACGTAATGGCGCAATCGGATTCCCTGACGCGTTTCGTCACCAGAGGGCGACTTTCTCAAAGTGCTTATAGTAAATGGACAGAGAATCTGTATACTTATAGCCAGTTGGTTGCCTAGCAACTCGTAATTAACGAAGGATATATTAACCTGTTAAATTCTAGCCGAGACTAAAGGTCCCATATTAGGTGAATTAGGTAATCACTGGCACAGGTAAACAGATAAAAGTAATAGAAAGCACATAATAGGAAGGATAAACTACTAAAATAAGACCATAGAAATGACAAAATAGAACCAAAATAATAAAATTACTGATATAAATTATATAGAAAATTCCAGCAACCAATAACGTCCTCTCAGCACTCGCTTCCTGGAGCATAGGACAAGTGTTATAACGGGCATTATTTCTAACAGTATTTCCCGCCACTTTAAATCTGCACACAATCAGGACCCAAAATCTATGACAGTGATGGGCCTTGAACACATTTCTCCCTGTGCCCTAGGGAGTGATCGGTTTAAGATCTTATGTCGACAGGAAACATTCTGGATCCACCAGTTGGGGACCCTCACCCCTGGTGGACTCAATGAGTTGTCTGGATGTCAGTACACTGGTTTGACTTCTTCCCTCCTTGGACCCTCCACGCTCTACTGTAGGGAGGTACTTCCCTCTGCCAGCCCTTTCTCCTTTCCCCTCCCTTTTTCCCCCACAGAATATATATATATATATATATTCATGTACACATTAAAGTTTTTACACACACTTATTTATTTATTATTCATATTTTCCATTTTGTCCAATTCAATATTTGTATGTCTTCATTATGGTCGCTTGTCCTCTCTCTTTCTCTTTAGCCTAGGGGCCCCTCTGATATTGTTCTATGTTATATTGGGCTGTATTTATTATTCGATCTGGGGCCTCTTCTGTATTTTCTATATCATTATCATCTTTTTCTTGTCAAACTGTCCATTAGTGTGTGTGTATATATATATATATATATATATATATATATATATATATATATATATATATACATATATATACACATGTATATATTTTGGGTTAGTATTTTCTATTTGTGACTAACCAACGCGCGCGCGCACGCACACACACACACACACACACGCACACACACACACACACACACACACACACACACACACACACACACACACACACACAATTTTTATTCTTTGGTTGTATTTGCAGTGTCTAATATATTTATGTATAGCTATATTTTTAATCATTTATTATTTTTTAATTCTTGGGTTTAAATGTTGTTATTAATATGTACACTTGTGTTGATATGTTTATATATCTATCTATACGTGTATACTGCTATGCAATTGAGGTGTTTTTCCACTATATCCTCCTCATTATTGATGACCCAGGTGTCATTTGTATGTTTATTGGTTGCTGGAATTTTCTATATAATTTATATCAGTAATTTTATTATTTTGGTTCTATTTTGTAATTTCTATGGTCTTATTTTAGTAGTTTATCCTTCCTATTATGTGCTTTCTATTACTTTTATCTGTTTACCTGTGCCAGTGATTACCTAATTCACCTAATATGGGACCTTTAGTCTCAACGAAGGACATATTAACCTGTTAAATTCTAGCTAATTACGGGTTGCTAGGCAACCAACTGGCTATAAATATACAGATTCTCTGTCCATTTACTATCAGCCCTTTGGGAAAGTCGCCCTCTGGCGACGAAACGCCTCAGGGATTCCAATTGCGCCATTACGACGCTGCGCACGCGCACGAGGCCGCACTGAGCGCGGGACTATACTGCGGCCATTCAAGTTTGAGAGGCGATCTCTGGGACCTTCATAGACTGATTTCCAGTCGGCGAACTTCCCCTCTGGCCTCCTGTGAGCAGTACCTTCTTCACGCAGCCCTGAGGGAGCTTTCATGGGCGGACATTTGCAGTTTAGAGACCGGATGGTGGTGATTTATTCACAAATTGCTTTATTGAATTTTACTCTTGTGAGTGCATTTCTTCCCCCCCCCCCCCCCTTCCCCTCCCTTTTAACATTAAATGTACCATTTTATGCTATGGGGCGTGCGCTCTCTCTTTTTCTCCTCTAGGTATCCCTTGGATGTGGTTCATCCAATTTGAGAGCAGCCGGAGCCCCCCATACCAGCACCAATTATCTAATATATTCATGGACTAAATAAAAAAGGACTGGTTGGACCGTTTACCTCTTTTTCACATTTTTTGCACTTACACACCTTTTTTTCATAATTTTGTGAAGTTCATTGTGTTATGCATTTTTGTTAATATTGATTGTGCATTATAGATATAGTTATATTTCGCATATTTTACACAGTTTAGTTCACTCATTTACTTTAGTCACCATTAGGGTTTATTATAATCAATACTCTGGCGCTACAATTTCTGTTTCCTACATATACACACACATATATATATATATATATATATACATACACACATATACATATACATATATATATACATACATACATATACATATATATGTATGCAAATACAACTGTATGCTCATCTGCATGTCTTAGGCAGGTCTGCAACCCCGCCTTTCACCATTATCACCCAGCACTTCCACTGCAGCAAGGGATTCTGGGAAATGACATGCAAATTAGCACACAGTGCCACTTTTTGCTTCAAAAAACATTTTTAACATGGTTCCCTATAGGCTTAAGCTTGCTGCATGGTCACAGCTTTGAGCACAGCCAGGGTTAAGGTGCATAACCAGAAAACCCACCCACAGACAGCTGTTTCGACCTTAATGAGTCTCATCAGTGTGGGGTTGATTAACTGGCTATGCAAAGAAGCAGTGTGTGTTTGTGAGTGTAGAGGGTGGAGGAGGGCTGCAGTGTGTTTTGTGGGCGTAGAAGGGGGGGCTGCAGAGTGTGTATATAAAGGGGGAGTTGCAGTGTGTGTGTGTGTGTAGAGGGGGTGCTGCAGTGTATGTGTACACACACACACACACACTGCAGCACCCCCTCTATACACACACAAACACACTGCAACTCCCCCTTTATATACACACTCTGCAGCCCCCCCTTCTACGCCCACAAAACACACTGCAGCCCTCCTCCACCCTCTACACTCACAAAACACATACAACACACACAGCAGCCCCCCTTCTACACCCACAAACACACACAGCAGCCCCCCTTCAACACCCACAAACTGCAGCCCCCTGTAAACCTACAAAACTGCAGACACACACACCAAAACACTCTGCAACCCTCCTCCACCCTTTACACCGACAGAGACACAGACAGAGACACAGACAGAGACACAGACAGAGACACAGACAGAGACACAGACACACACACACTGCAGCCCTCCACTACACCAACAAAACACATTGCAGACACAAACAAAACAGACTGCTGCCCCCTCTACATCCACAAAACACACAGCAGCCCCCTCTTGCACCCACAAAACAACTCCGCCACCTCTACATCCACAGAACAAAACACCAGCAGCCCCCTCTACACCCACTGCAGCCCCCTTTAAAACCACACACTGCAGACACACACACACACACACACACAAAACATTTCTGGCCCCCTTTACACCCACAAAACAGACAGACAAACCTTTCCTCTCGCTCTCCTGTGTGGAGCTCTCTGCAGGCAGGGTGGGGGAGGAGTCCGTGCCTTGCTGCTGCCTCCTGTCCAATCAGCTACCCTGTCTGAGCACTGATCTCACTCTGTGAATGAGAACTGAAAAATGATTGGCGGTAAAACTTGGCAGGACGTCAAAAATACCGGCCCATTACTGATTGGATAATGCCCGGAATTTTAACCAAATCAGAGAGCAGGGATTTCAAGAATGCCTGGAATTTACCATCTTTAGCCTATAATTACAATTATAGGCTAAAGCTGTTAAAATCTTGGCATTATCCAATGAGTAATGACCTGGAATTTTTGGCACCCTGCCAAGTTTTTCAGCCAATCAGCTTTCAGTTCTCATTCACAAAGAGTGATATCAGCTCAGAGAAGGGAGGTGATTGAACAGGAGGCACCAGCAATGCACTGACTCCTCCCCCACCCTGCCTGCAGAGAGATCCATACAGGAGTGAGGGGAAAGGTTTGTCTGTTGTGTGTATAGGGGGCCAGCAGAGTGTTTTATTGGTGTGTGTGGAGGAGGCAGCAGTCTGTTTTTTTGGTGTGTGTCTGCTGTATGTGTGTGTTTTGTGGGTGGAGGAGGGGTGCAGCGTGTTTTGTGTGTGTGTTTACAGGGGGCTGCAGTGGGTGTAGAGGGGGGCTGCTGGTGTGTGTTTTGTGGATATAGAAGGGGCAGCAGTCTGTTTTGTTGGTTGGTGTGTGTGTCTGCAGTGTGTTTTGTGGGTGTAGAGGGGGGCTGCAGTGTGTGTGTGTGTGTGTGTGTCGATGGTGGAGGAGGGTGGCAGAGTGTTTTGGTGTGTGTGTCTGCAGTTTTGTGGCTTTACAGGGGGCTGCAGTGTGTGTAGGGGGGGCTGCTGTGTGTGTTGTGTGAGTGTAGAGGGTGGAGCAGGGCTGTGGTGTGTTTTGTGGGTGTAGGGGAGGGGGGGCTGCAGTGTGTAGTGGGGAACTGCAGAATGTGTTTGTGTATATAGAAGGGGTTGTGTGTATGTACAATTTCCTTTTAATAAACTTCCAGTAAAAGCAAAAGAATGTACACAATAATGCTGATAAATATCAATATGACTACAAAAGTGTCTCTTTTTTTATGAAAAATTTAAAATAAAAAAAAAGCCTACATTTAGCCTATACAGGCATACCCCGGTTTAAGGACACTCACTTTAAGTACACTAGCGAGTAAGGACATATCGCCCAATAGGCAAACGGTAACTCGCGCATGCGCCTGTCAGCACGACCTGAACAGCAATACCGGCTCCCTTCCTGTACCGAAGCTGTGCGCAAGCGGGAAGACTATAGAGCCTGTTACAAATGCGTTATTTACATCAGTTATGCACGAATATGATGTTTGCAGTACAGTACATGCATCGATAAGTGGAGAAAAGGGAGTGCTTCACTTTAAGTACATTTTTACTTTACATATATGCTCCGTGCTCCCATTGCGTACGTTAATTTGGGGTATGCCTATAATAGTTATAATCCCATCAGAACAGGGCATTAGTGGCCAATAATGCCCTGGCTGGAAAAGTTCAAGGCCCGAGGCGAAGCCGAAGGACTTTAACCCAGCCAGGGCTTTATTGGCCAGTAATGCCCTGTTCTGAGGGGATTATTACTTAATTACGGCTATATACAAGATGATATCTGCAGGCGGAGTATGAATTTAAAACCCACATTTTGTCTCAACAAAAGTAAGAAGCACTCTGGTTGGCTTATTTTCTGGAAACCTATGTGGAAATGTAGCACATGTAGTCTTTCCAGTAGTTTTCGTAGACCAATTTCAAATGAAAGAAATTGAAAGATGAAAAATAATGTACATAGCTTTCTGATAACTTCTGTGCAGCTGTTGATGCACTTAGAATAGAAAATCAACACCTGATCTTTTCATGCGCACACAAATGAAAGTAAGCAAAAAGTAGCTGTAAATGGTATGACCACTATAATTACCTTCACAAACGTTTCAGAAACGATATTTATGACTTGCGCTCTTCTCCACTGTTTATTGTTGGGAAGTTGAACAGCAACGCGCATATTAACCTGCCACTGAACGATTTCTGGTTTTGACTTTTCATATACATCAGCCATCTTTCTCTGCAAACTGATAGTTAAAATACTTTAGAATGATCATTAGCTATATGTTAGACTTTGAATAATATATTTCTGGCCACAGAGCTGTACATAACAATTCTTAAGGCACAATGAGTCCCAACCTAAAACTGTTAATTAAAATGTTGGTGACGGAGCAAAAAGAAGATGAAGGATGAAGTAACTTGCCAAGGACAGAAAGCGTTTAAACACATAAACACTATAAAAAATATATACAAGTCTCTCCTTTCTTTATATTTCTTCCACCTGGGTCTAATATTGTGTATATTACCTGCTAGGTCTGCTATGCACTGACATAGTTGTATTATATGTCTTTATTTATATAGCGTCATTAATATACATAGTGCTTCACAATAGTAATACACGTGACAATCATATAAATAACAAATACAGATAACGGGTCATGGGAATAAGTGCTTCAGACATAAATGCAACATTTAGGAAGAGGAGTCCATGCTCCGAGGAGCTTAAAATCTAATTGGTATGTAGGAGGAACGTACAGAGACAATAGGAAGGCATTTTGGTAAGTGCTTTTGCAGGGGGCCAAGCTTTATGTATCATGTGTCTAGTAATATCTACGGTGCTACTCATATGCTTCTTTAAGAAACTGTGTCTTAAGGTGGGTCTTAAAGGAGGATAGAGAGGGTGCTAGTCGGGTACTGAGGGGAAGGGCATTCCACAGGTGTGGGGCAGACAGTGAGAAAGGCTTAAGGCGTGAGAGGTCTTTAGATACAAAGGGGGTAGAGAGAAGACATCCTTGAGCAGATCTCAAGAGTCGGGTTGGTGCATAGCGAGAAATTAGGGTTGAGATGTAAGGAGGGGCAGAAGAGTGTAAAGCTTTAAAAGTGAGGAGAATTGAGTGCGAGATACGGGATATGATAGGAAGCCAGGAGAGTGATTTCAGCAGGGGAGACGCCGACAGATTTAGGAAAGAGTAGAGTGATTCTGGCAGCAGCATTTAGGATAGATTGTAGGGGAAGACAGGTGAGAGGCAGGAAGGCCGGACAGCAGGAGGTTACAGTAATCGAGACGAGAGAGAATGAGGCCTGAGTCAGAGTTCTAAGAGTCGAGCAATTTAGGAAAGGGCGTATCTTTGTAATATTGTGGAGGAAAAAGCAACAGGTTTTAGAGACGTTTTGAATGTGAGAAAGGAGTCGAGTGTGACCCCTAGGCAGCATGCTTGGGCTACTGGGTGAATGATGGTACTTCCAACAGTAATGTGGAAGGAGGTAGTAAGGCCAGGTTTGGGAGGAAGTATGAGGAGCTCCGTTTTTGTCATATTAAGTTTAAGTCGGCGGAGGGCCATCCAGGATGATATCGCGGAGAGACATTCAGAAACTTTAGTCTGTACAGCAGGTGTAAGATATGGGGTTGAAAAGTAAATTTGTGTGTCGTCAGCATAGAGGTGATATTTAAACCCAAGAGATGTGATTAGGTCACCGAGAGAAAGTGTGTACAGGGAAAAGAGAAGAGATCCCAAGACAGAGCCCTAGGGTACCCACACAGAGAAACCGTAGAGGAGGAGGAGGCATTAGCAGAAGAGACACTGAAAGTACAATGGGATAGGCAAGAGGAGATGCAGGATAGAGCTTTGTTACGAATACCAAGAGTATGGCGAATGTGGAGGAGAAGAGGGTGGTCCACGGTGTCAAATGCTACAGAGAGGTCGAGTAATATGAGCAGAGTGTAATGACCTCTGTCTTTGGCAGCATGGAGGTCATTAGTTATTTTACTGAGGGCTGTTTCAGTGGAGTGAGCAGTGCGGAAGCCAGATTGTAGAGGGAGGGTCTAGGAGAGAATGGGTGTTGAGAAAGTGGAGCAAGCAAGAGAATACATGACGTTTAAGGAGTTTAGAGGCAAAAGGCAGGAGGGAGACAGGTCGATAGTTGGAAAGACAAGTAGGGTCAAGCTTGCCGTTTTTGAGTAATGGTATAACGGTTGCATGCTTGAAGGAGGAGGGAAAGGTACCAGAGTAGATGAAGGTGTTAAATATCTGTGTGAGCGTAGGGGTTATAATAGGAACAAGATGTTTTAGGAGATGGGAGCGAATGGGGTCAAGAGGGCAAGTGGTAGAGGGAGAAGTGGCGATCAACAGCGACACATCCCCCTCTGAGACAGTGGAAAAAGAGTCAAGGAAGGCAGGAGGAGAGTTAGGAAGCAGTGTAGGATGGGAGGATGAAACAGAGGAGATGTTCTGACGAATGGATTCCACCTTTTCCTTGAAATAGTCAGCAAAGTCCTTAGGTGAAATGGAGGAAGAAGAGGCAGCTCGGGGTGGTTTGAGTAGAGTCAAAGACAGAGAAGAGTCGGCATTGGTTAGATTTGTGTGTGTTGATTAGTGAAGAAAAGTAGGTTTGTTTAGCCTGAGAGAGGGCAGAGTTGAAACAGGATAGCATAAATTTGTAGTGAAGGAAGCCTGCAAGAGTGTGAGATTTCCTCCAGATGCATTCAGAGGAACGAGAGGAGGAGCGCAGCATGCGCGTGTGGGAATTTAGCCAGGGTCTGGGGTTAGAAGGGCAAGGGTGGCAGAGAGAAAGCGGGGCATGTAGATCAAGAGGAGGAGGATAAGGCAGAGTTGTAGTTCCTGACCAGGTTGTCAGGGTCTGGAGTAGAACTGAGAGAGGAGAGGGAGGAGCGTAATGTGGAATCAAAGGCTGGTGGGTTAATAGAGCGCAGGTTTCTGCAGAAGCGAGGGATGGATGGAGATGGAGAAGGGGAGAACCGAGAGAGAGAAATGAGATGAGGTGATGGTCAGAGACAGGAAAAGGGGAAATGGAAAAATCGGAAAGAGAAAAGTTTTTTGTGGAAACCAGGTCTAGGTAGTGGCCATCCTTGTGGGTGCTAGCTGCACTGTTGAAGCCCAAAATAAAAGGTTAGAGAGAGAAAGCGGGAAGCCCAAGGGAGAGAGGAGTCAATGTGGAAGTTGAAGTCCCCAAGGAGAAGAAATGGGGAATTTGAGGAGAGAATGAAAGAGTCAGGATTCAAAGTTAGAGAGAAAGGTAGAAGGGGGATGAGTAGCGGTAGGTGGACGATAGATGACCGCCACACTGACAGGGAGAGAAGAGAAGATCTGGACAGTGCGAGCCTCAAAGGAGGGAAAAGCAAGAGAGGGACGCATAGGAGGGTACGGTAAAAGCAGAGAGAGGAGAGGAGTGGCCCCACGCCTCCACCCCTGCCACCAGGGCGCGGAGTGTGGGAGAAGGAAAGGCCACCATAGGAGAGGGCAGCTTCCAGAGCAGAGTCAGACTGAGTGAGCCAGGTCTCAGTTATAGCAAATAGGAGCAGAGAGTGAGAGAGAAAGAAGTCATGCACAGAGAGGAACTTGTTAGAAAGGGAGCGAGCATTCCAAAGGGCACAGGAAAAAGGGAGAGAGGAGGAAGGGTGGCAGGGGATGGGTAGGAGGTTGGAGGGGTTAACACCAGAAGGAGTAGAAGTTGCATTTTGAAGGCGAGGGCAAGTAGAAATAAGGCAGGGACTAGGATTGGGAGAGATATCCCCAGAAGCAAGGAGGAGACGCATCGAAAGAAAGAGAATGTGTGAGGAGGATTTATAGGGGTGTGTTTTAGTGCAGGGGAATAGCTGTGTAGTGTCAGAGGGCGCAGGTGAGAAAGGAGTTAAT
Organism: Ascaphus truei; assembly: GCF_040206685.1. Taxonomy (NCBI): domain Eukaryota; kingdom Metazoa; phylum Chordata; class Amphibia; order Anura; family Ascaphidae; genus Ascaphus; species Ascaphus truei. Next base: position 379,391,423 of record NC_134485.1, read on the forward strand.
GTGAACTGAGAAGTGGTGAAGGAAGGAGGATGGAGATATATGAATAGAGTTGGAGACATGGGGCTGGTAGAAAGAAGTGCGTATTTTGAAAAGTTATTATTGTTAACATGGGTGTGCCGGTTAATAGCAAACTGTAATTATATATTATGTTTTATCTAAAATATTCTACAAATAATTACTATATTCCATATAACGGCCATAGGTGCCTTCTTTTATATGGCTTGTGGTGATTTATTTGATAGCAGTGTTACTGCTTCAACACTGGGGCCACAGCTGGTGTGTTAAGGCAGGGGTGCGCAATCTTTTGGCACTACAACCCCCTGCCAGCACTACCTTCGTGTTCTCGCCCCCTCTACCTTCCAACAGCGTCAAATGACACTGTGGGGTCATGTGATATCACCCGCGGCATAATTTGACCCCCCCCCCAAAACCTATATATATACAGCTTAACCCAGTTATAGCGCGGTCCTCAGGGGCCACCCAATCCAACCGCACTACAAACGGTCGCGCTAATTAAAATAAATAAAACAAATGTAAAAATGGCCGCCGCGCCCGGGGCTCCGTGTCTACAGAGGGGGGAGAGCTGGGATCGCATCATCGCACTGCTGCACTGTGCAACTCCTCCCTCCAGCAGTCAGAGAGCTGCAGTGCTAGGAGTGTGAGGCTCAGGGCTGCAGCCTCCTCTCCATGGCAATTTTACTCACATGTCCACTGATCACACGCACAGCAGCTTCTCCTGCTCTCACTCGCAAACTTTAACTATATATATATATGAAAAGGAGTGCTACTGGGCGTGGCTAAATGTATACAACAAGGAACAAAGAAGTCCAGAGCAACATCCAATGTGACAAAAGCTGGGTGACAAAATAATGATAGGACCATTCTTCCTCTAATTATAGAGGTAAATAAGTATTTTAATCAGTTAGTGTTAGGACCTGCAAATTGGTCATGCCTTGAAGTGGCTCGCAGGCTTATACGCTTTGGCCAAGGAGTTAACTAAATGACCCTTTTTCAAGAGATAGTTAGGTCCGGAAATAATTGGACACTGAAAAGTTTTGTTATTTCGGCTGTGTACCAAAATAAATTCAAGTTACAGATAAATAATGAATATGGGCTTAAAGTGCAGTCTATCAGCTTTAAGTTGAGGGTATTCACATCCAAATTGGAGGAAGGGTTTAGGAATTACATCTCATTAATATGTAGCCCCCTCTTTTTCAAGGGACCAAAAGTAATTGGACAATTGACTCAAAAAGCGGTTTCATGGACAGGTGTGGGCTATTCCTTCGTAATTTCATCATCGATTAAGCAGGTAAAAGGTCTTGAGTTGATTCCAGGTGTGGCATTCGTATTTGGAAGCTGTTGCTGTGAACCCACAACATGCGGGCAAAGGAGCTCTCAATGCAAGTGAAACAGGGCATCCTTAGTAGAGTGATGCAAAGACTGATGCTCAATATCAGTGTAGACTCAGAGTAGAATTGTAGAAATGAATAAAATAGGAACTTGTCATAAATCCATAACGTCATATATATGATACAGAGTTAGGGGGGTGGGGGGGGGCAAAATAAAAGACCTAGCGGTCAGTCAGCCAGACTACCGCAGATATGGTCCAAAAGCACACCCCACTTAACATATACACTTCCCCATATAGGGTCAAAGGTAAGAATATAAGGGCTATTGCCCATTACCTGCCCACGGGGGTTCATTGAAGTCCAGAAGTCACCTGAAGTAGTTCCACTGCGTGCAATCCTGGTGTGTATAAGCAGCATAGACAAGAAGAGCAAAGGAGCACTGCTGACTAGAAGATCCCGAGGAAAAGATCCTGAAGGAAAAAATAATGGGCACAACTCCAGACTAAAAAGTGAGGGTATTTATTCCATGAACTCACAGGGACATACATTCAGCCCACGCACCAACGCTTTTCGTCCCGTGGGACTTTATCAACGTTTTTAGTCTGGAGTTGTGCCCATTATTTTTTCCTTCAGGATCTTTTCCTCAGGATCTTCTTGTTAGCAGTGCTCCTTTGCTCTTCTTGTCTACAGGGCATCCTTAGGCAGCAAAAAGAAAATCCATCAGAGAGATAGCAGGAACATTAGGAGTGGCCATATCAACAGTTTGGTACATTCTGAGAAAAAAAAAAAAAAAAGAATGCACTGGTGAGCTCTGCAACACAAAAAGGCCTGGACGTCCACGGAAGAGAACAGTGGTGGATGATCGTAGGATCCTTTTCATGGTAAAGAAAAACCCCTTCACAACATCCAGCTAAGTGGAGAACACTCTCCAGGAGGCAGGCATATCATTATCCAAGTCTACCATAAAGAGAAGACTTCACAAGAGCAAATTCAGAGGGTTCACCACAAGGTGCAAACCATTCATAAGCCTCAAGAAAAGAAAGGCCAGATTAGACTTTGACAAAAATGTCTAAAGCCAGCCCAGTTCTGGTACAGCATTCTTTGGACAGATTAAACAAAGATCAACCTGTACCAGAATGATGGGAAGAAAAAAGTATGGAGAAGGCTTGGAACGGCTCATGATCCAAAGCATACCACATAATCTGTAATACACGGTGGAGGCAGTGTGATGGCATGGGCATGCATGGCTTACAATGGCACTGGGTCACTAGTGTTTATTGATGATGTGACAGAAGACAGAAGCAGCCGGATGAATTCGGAAGTGTATAGGGATATATTGTTTGCTCAGATTCAGCGAAGTTGATTGGATGGCGCTTCACTTTACAGGTGGACAATGACCCAAAACATACTGCGAAAGCAACACAGGAGGTTTTTTTAAGGCAAAGAAGTGGAATATTCTGCAATGGCTGAGTCAATCACCTGATCTCAACCCGATCGAGCATGCATTTCACTTGCTGAAGACAAAACTTAAGGCAGAAAGGCCCACGAATAAACAACTGCTAAAGACAGCTGCAGAAAAGGCCTGGCAAAGCATCACAAAGGAGGAAAGCCAGCGTTTGGTTATGTCCATGCATTTCCAGACTTCAAGCAGTCATTGCCTGCAAAGGATTCTCGACAAAGTATTAAAAATGAACATTTTATTTATGATTGTGTTAATTTGTCCAATTACATTTGAGCCCCTGAAATAAGGGGACTGTGTATGAAAATGGTTGCAATTCCTAAACGTTTCATACAATATTTTTGTTCAACCCCTTGAATTAAAGCTGAAGGTCTGCACATCTATTGCATCTCGGTTGTTTCATTTCAAATCCATTGTGCTGGTGTACAGAGACAAAATTATGAAAATTGTGTCAGTGTCCAATTATTTTCAAACCAAACTGTATATATATGCACATGTATGTTTATGTATATATATGCAATTTTGATAGATAATATGGTTTTGTATATATCCTATAGTTATACGCTATGATTGGTTTTATTTCCACATGGTATGAGACATCCATCAAGACTCCGAGGATTCCTAGTTCAACAGGACTGGACTTTGCTATATGGTCAGGTTTTTCACGGATATCGACTTTGTAGGCGCCGGTTTATTTTTTGTTATTCTTGTATGTGATTTGTAGCCATTTCATTGTTCCAGGCAGCCTTCCTATTATTTTTAGGCACGTTTGGTATTTCACCGGTAGAGTTTTTAAGCATTAACAATATTTTAAGCATTAGCGCTGAAGTACACACACACTTTTTCTTATCATTTAATAAAGGTTTTTTTTTCTTCACGTGAGAGAGAGAATATATATGTATGTATGTATGTATGTATGTATGTATGTATGTGTGTGTATATATGATAAAGTGACTTGCCCAGGGTCACAAGGAGCCGAAAGCGGGAATTGAACCAGACTCCCCTGCTTCAACCTCTCAGTGCCAGTCAGTGTCTTTATTCACTGAGCCACTCCCTCTCCCTACATGCTGAAAAGTCCCACTGACATTGAAAAGACATTCAATGGATACTTGGTGGGGTGTGCTACTTCCCTATTAACAAAGCGAGACCCGAACTACAAACACGAAGCTCAATATGGGAGGACCCCTATAGCCCCACACTCCCCCAACAGTGCCTACAATTTTTAATTTGTCCCGGTATCAGAAGAGATTACACATGCACTCCTCAAAGTAAAACTAAGCAGCTAATGTGGACTGCAATCAAAGTGCCTATGACTCTGCCACAGCCATTGCCATCTTCCCTAATCAATTCTATTTTGTCAGCAGGCAATATCCAGAAGACATGGCAAACTGCCAGAGTTGTGCAAAACTTCAAAAGTGGAAACAAAAACAGTGACTCCAACTATAGTCTAATCTCTCTTCTCCCAATTTTATCAAAAGTCATGGAAAGAGGTGTCCACTCCCAATAAAGTGATTGCTATACCAGTGGATATTTTCTTGGAGAATAATAAAGATAGTGGATATTTTGTTATATACTCGGTATATTCTCTAATTTCCTTTACAACAATAAAAGCATATAGTGTTCATATCTGATATACTAGAATAATTAGTTTGGAGGGACCCTTGACATAAGTAAATTTAAATCGTAGTAGATGATAATATAATGGTATTAAATCATTTATGATTTTTACATTCATGTATTTGGAAATGGGTATTGATAGCTCTTGGTAGGACATATTGGTTGTATTGATTGCTTTCAGTCCCCTATATAGATTTCTCTACCTTAATTTTCCTTGTTTAGAATTGTATTTTCTCTGCCAAAACTTTATTGTAGATTATTGGCCAATTATTATTTTGATAACTAATTTGTATACTCAACAGTGCTCTAATTCAGTGCTATTGAATTCATTAATCTATTCCTTATAAGTATTATTGCATGCTTTTATAATTTGAGAGTTTTTTAAACAAATATGTTTTGTATCTTTTTTCTTATTTCGAAAGGAGTTTTTTTCATGACCTAGGTCAGAAGGATTCTTAAGATTTTGAAGAAAACTATAAATTAGAAGTATTTGAAGAAATAATATTGCAAATGATTGTATAAAAATTAGTAATTTTTAACTACAACAATTTCTGCAGTTTCTTTAGGAGACTCTGGTATATATGTATGTTATGTTTTTACATTTTTTCTGTGCCCATCAACAAGAATAGAACTAATGCCCATATGTTATGTTCATATTACTGAATTAAGCTACGATTTGCTTCTTTATTATGTTTGTTGTCATCTAGCAACAGATGACGATTTAGGGGCGTAGCCACTCCTTGTCAAATGCACCCATTGGCTCCCGTTCCCTAGGGGGTGTCTCTTCCACTTGCTGTGCCCTTCTGGATAGGAGTGTGATGTGGGTGGAACCGAGAATCCCGTGCTGGCCATAGGGAGCCGCCCCCGGTGATGACGCGACGAACGGGGAAGTACTCCGTGTCGCCGCGCTCACCGGAGTAGCGGTTCCACGGTAGTGCGTACAGGGGTTTGGGGTCTGTTTCCGCAGCGCTTTGCTGCCTATGTGGCTGTACAGGGAGGGTTTAGCACTCCAGGTTCGTTCGGGAGCGCATGGGGGCGTGTCCGAGGGGAGCATGATGTCATCATGCAGTGTGGGTGTGGCTACGTCGTTACCTGTGGCGCGAAAATGGGCAATTTGAATGGGTATATAAGGAAGTCCTTCATAAGTGTTCTTCAACACGAAACGCGTAGGAAGGTGTGTGCCTCCACCTTTTTAGATGGATTAATAAAGAAATATTTTAATTCAACTTGTTTGGGACCCACCTTTGGCTGTGTGCCAGAAATCACCTTTTTTCTCAGCTATACCAAGACAAATTTCATTAGCCAACGCCAATCTGGCTTTCACCCAAAACTCTGCACAGTAACTACTCTCCTAAAAGTTTGCAATGAGATCCAGTGTGGAATGGAACAGGGACAACTTACTGGTGCAATATTCCTACATTTTGCAAAAAGGCTTTTGATACGGTTGATCACGTTATCTTGTTAAGCTCCAGAGATCTGGAATAGGGGAATATGCTTTAAACTGGTTTTACTAAATACCCATCAGGTAGATCCCAACATGTGTCTCTCAGGATTTAACTCCAACCCTATGAATGTGACCTGTGGTGTCCCGTAAGTTTCTTTCTGGGGCCCCTACTGTTTTTATTCTACATTAATGATCTACCTATACTGTAGCTTGTAAGGGAGCTTCAATGCACATGTATACAGATGACAGATTCTTATATGCAAAAATAATTAGCCTCTCTGACCTTGGACATATACTTCAATATTATTTTTCTAGACTTGTAAAATGTGTTCCCCAAAACAATTATTTTTAATTCTTTATTTAAATAGTTTCTCAAAGATATACAAAACTTACTGAAAAAAAGAAAAATAAGTGTTATACATTTCCTTTAAGTATTAAATCATACAACTAGATGACAGACCCATATAGCACTTTTCCCAAACCACTCAAGTTGGGTATAAACCCGAGAACATTGTGGAACCACCCGGCTTCTCTTTATTCTGAGTGCGAGCACTAGCAGGTCTGAATTACCAAAATGGTACATAAAATTTTAGATAAGTAAACAAACAATAAAATGACAGAAATGTAATAATAAAAAGTGAAAGAGAATGGCCCAGGAATGGATTAGGGGCAGGACAAAATCTACCCTGTCATATCTCCTATTTTTTTAGTAGATTAGTACTACAACATCCAAGAGTTCTTAAGGAGTTAAATTCAGTAATAGCCAAACCCTTACATTTAATATTCAAAGACTCCATTTCCACAGGTTCAGTACCACAAGATTGACCTAAAGCAGATGTGGTGCTTATATTTAAAAAAAGGGAGCTAAATCACAACCAGGGAATTACAGACCTGTAAGCCTGACTGATAGTGGGGAAGCTACTTGAAGGTCTAATATGGGATAATATTCAGGAATACCTAATGGAATTTTTTTTTATTAGTAATAGTCAGTATGGATTTATGAAGGACAGATCATGCCAAACCAACCCCATTTGTTTCTTTGAGGAGGTAAGTAGGAATTTAGACCAGGGTAATGCAGTCGATGTGGTCTACTTAGATTTTGCAAAGGCTTTTGATACGGTTCCACACAAGAGGTTGGTGTACAAAATAAAGTAAATTGGACTCCGTAAAAATACATGCACCTGGATTGAAAAATGGTTGAAGGATAGACAGAGGGTTGCCATAAATGGAACTTTTTCAGGTTGAGCTAAAGTTGTGAGTGGAGTAACTCAGTAGCAACACATGTCAAAACACAGGCAATCATTTTATTTACCTTTTTAGAAGATGCTCTGTGGACAACCACTGGATATATATTTTGTCGGGAGACACTGCATTAGTGACTCTCACATCCAGTTCTTTTAGGCTGAATAAAGATGGCATATCCATTTCCTTCTCAGATGTAACAATCTTAACAACAGACGATGGTGTAAAGAGGTCTGATACTGGATCCCACATTTCATTCATAGTTGGACATTTGTTATTAGGGCCTTGCGTGCTTAATGTAAACAAAGAAACAAGTGGGAGGGGGTGGAGAGAGAAAGGGTGATCAATTTGGAAAACAGCAAGCAATGTTTTAGTTGGATAAATAAAACTACTTGTTAGGCAGTCTAAATGCACTAGAACATATGGCCTGTTCCATCAATTCAATAAAAGAAAGTCTAATTAACTAATTTTAGTTCTAACATCTGAAGAGAAGTCTACGATAAACATAAATGCAGCATCATCATGCATCATCATATGCATACATTTCAGATCACCTGCTTAACCTTTTCGCTGCCAAGGTTACAGCTGCATGGCAAAACAAAATTTCACACACAAAGAGATGGAGCATGATTGATCTGTATCCTGCACTTGTTGCGAGTGAACCGCAGCCCTAGTGTAACCTTATCACAGCCAAGTGCAGAGAAGTGCTTCTGAATGGGACGCCCGCTGATCGAAAGATGCATAAACTAAAAAGCATTTAGAAGCAGGGAACCCATCCGTGCTAATCCTGATGGGAAATTCTGATAGTGTACTAGGCTTTTGGGTCTGGGGAACTGCAGTCGGGTCTAGTTCCAGCCTCAATTGAGCTGTTTTTTTGCAGATAAAATGTTAATGAATCATACGCCTGCAGTATAAATATATATATATATATATATATATATATATATATATATATATATATATTGCCAGATTTCTTTAAACTTCCATCCTTTCATTAAAAAATTAACGATTTTATTTCCCTTGATTCCCTGATTAAATTGATATCATACGGTTTGTACACAGGTTATACTGTTCTGGCGAACAGACCCAAAATTAACATCGATTCACAACTGAATTTTTTTTTAGGGATGAATGCAAAAGGTGCACACACTCTCATATTTTCTCAAAATACATGTCCAAGGAATTAAAACATGGATGACGTATAGTTTAAAAAGTTTTAAGGAACCAAAGAGAAGGCTGCATTGGATGTTCATGGGTCAGAGTAAGATGGAAACTTTTCCAGTGCACCCAGTAGTAAAAAAATGTAACAATGAATATGGAAGACCGTTTGAGCAAGAAGATTCCCAGGTGTGGGATATGCCACCCAAGGTAAATGTTCCTGTGACCAAGTGTCAGCTCTTACAGATGGAAGGGAAGAATGTTCATGTAAAAGAACCTTAGTGGCTGCAGGGGCACTCTATAAACCAAATATAACCTGCAGCTTGCGTTTGTAGTCATGTGGATCTCTATGGTACAATTTTGTCCTCTACGCTACATTTATCTACGGATTTTTTTTATACGATGCCTGTTTTGAAGCCATCAAACCAACATGTCTAAGGCTGTCCACTGGAGCTTGAAGGAGCGTTGCGGCTAAACACCTTGTTGACAGATGCAGCTTCTAAAAATAAGCTACACCCAAGGCCATTTGAAGCTGGTTTCCTGTTTGGTGCAGAACTGGACCAGTTGTTAGATTATTATCAGAGTATAAAGCAAAATCTCTATCACAAAAAAAGATCAAGATCATATAAAAAGGATAAGGTCTGCCTTATTTTCTAGAGGCAGATGTAAAGTCTAGAGGAGAAACAGGATGAGGGGCAATCGCCATCCAAAGACCACCTTCCTTCTGATGCCATGTGATTGTTTTTTCACAAGGACAAGTTAGTACAGTAATAAGAACTATTCCTCAATTCCAGTCAACGTTTCTTCCTACAGTACATACATTGTAGCCAGGTGCTACTTCACCTTGTGTCCAGATCCAAAGGAGACTGTTTTACACTCCTTGGATGTGAGAAAATGCCTGGAATATTATTTTGACCATACAAAAACATTTAGGAAATCAGATTGGCTCTTCATTACTTTTGTTGGAAAGAAAAACGATTTTTTTTTGTCGTACTTAAAAAAAAAAATTTTTAAATAAAAAGGGGGGGGGGGGGCGGCTTCAGAATTGCAAAGCAGCTTCATGGTCAAGTATCCGTATATTTACAAACCACTAGAAGTTGGAAGTTAGAGGAAGCAGCATTTATGGCAGATGGGTCTTGCAAGCCATTATTTTTTAATCTAATGCTCTTCCCTGCCCTTGCTTAAGTTGAATTCCTGTCCCAATTCCTCATGGCGTATGCACTACCTGGGGACATGAAGAAAAGGTAGTATCTGGTTTACTGAAAATGTATGATCTTCAAGTCCTCCACAGGAGCAGACAACTTCCCTGCCTCTCAGTGTGTTGCATATATTTTAGTGATGTTAATACCTCAAAAAAAGAGAACACTGGCGTCTGTGGGAGGGGGATATTTTTTTAAATGGAAGTGGAGTCTGTCCTATCTCAGAAGGAGAAGTCAAACCAGTGTGTGACAACGTAGACAAACAATTGTTTTTTTTTTTGGCAAGCCAAAAATTTCAATTTTTTAAACAGTGATTTCTGTGTCAGAGTTGTGGTGTATACGTAACCTAGAGAGAGAGAAAAAAAAAAAGAGAAAATGCAAACCCCAAGCTGATAGTACATGGTATGGAATTCCAGGGAAAGAGGGCAGCACGGGGGAAGTCTTGTAGGCGGAGTGAGGGGAGGTAATAAGGCAGGAGCCGGAGGTAATGGGCAGAGCAAAGGAGGGATTTAGGGAAATACAGGCATACCCCGCTTTAAGTACACTCGCGAGTAAGTACATATCGCCCAATAGGCAAACAGCAGCTCGCGCATGCGCCTGTCAGTACGTCCTGAACAGCAATACCGGCTCCCTACCTGTAGCGAAGCTGTGTGCAAGCGGGGAGACTATAGAGCCTGTTACAAATTCGTTATTTACATCAGTTATGCACGTACAAAACGATTGCAGTACCGTACATACATCGATAAGTGGGAAAAGGTAGTGCTTCACTTTAAGTACATTTTCGCTTTACATACATGCTCCGGTCCCATTGCGTACGTTAATGCGGGGTATGCCTGTACAGATGCAGTGCTATCTAAGTTAGTTTTAGGCGCAAAGAAACGGTTTATCAATGGAGCCTTATGAGGCCCGATCACAGCTTCCCCCACCCAAAAGCCCAGTAAACTTCCTGCCCTGAAGGGCTTAACGCAGTGGCGGTCCCTGCTTGTGAATGAAAGGCAAGAAAAATCGAATGAGGGTGAGGCACTGCAAAAATTGAAGGGATGGGGGCAAATGGATAAAATTCACTGTTTAATGAGCAGAACATAAACAAAAACAATGAGACAAAAATCCTGACGCATTTCCCGCCATCTGGTCCATCATATACCGTGCCGAAATATATGACAATAAAATAAAATATTAAGGGCAGCCACAAAGGGAGGAATGCAATTGTGGTGGTCATGGATAAGTACTTCCAAACAAACAATCTAAGAGCAAATTAATAATCAGACAAAAATAATTATATGAATATCCAAAATACAGGAATGATTATAATGTTCCAAGATACAGCTCAACCCCGTTATGACGCAATCCATTACAATGCAAATCCGCTTATAACGCGATGCAAGCGTGACTCCCAATTTTCGTAAGTAATGTGGATTTTTTTCTTCTGAACACATGATCTGCATATTTAACAGTATCAGGAAGAGGTCATTACACTCTGCTCATATTACTCGACCTCGCTGCAGCATTTGACACCGTGGACCACCCTCTTCTCTCTCAGATTCTCTATACTCTTGGTATTCGTAACAAAGCACTATCCTGGATCTCCTCTTACCCCTCCCATTGTACTTTCAGTGTCTCTTCTGCCAACACCTCCTCCTCCATAGATCTCTCTGTGGGGATGCCTTAGGGTTCTGTCCTGGGACCTCTTCTCTTTTCCCTGTACACACTTTCTCTAGGTTACCTAATCACATCCCTTGGGTTTAAATATCACCTCTATGCTGACTACACACAAATTTACTTTTCAACCACTGACCTTACACCAGCTGTACAGACCAAAGTTTTGGAATGCCTCTCTGCGATATCATCCTGGATGGCCCTCCGCCGACTTGACATGACAAAAACAGAGCTCCTCATACTTCCTCCCAAACCTGGCCTTACTACCTCCTTCCACATTACTGTTGGAAGTACCACCATTCACCCAGAAGCCCAAGCACGCTTCCTAGGAGTCACACTACTACTCTCTCACATTCTCCTCTCACATTAAGAACATTTCTAAAACCTGTCGCTTTTTCCTCTGCAATATCACAAAGATACACCCTTTCCTCTGTTGCTCGACTGCTAAAACTCTCACTCAGGCCCTCATTATCTCCTGTCTCGATTACTGTAACCTCCTGCTGTCCGACCTTCCTGCCTCTCACCTGTCCCTCCTACAATCTATCCTAAACGCTGCTGCCAGAATCACTCTACTCTTTCCTAAATCTGTCTCAGTGTCTCCCCTGCTGAAATGACTCTCCTGGCTTCCGATCAAATCCTGCATTTCGCACTCAATTCTCCTCCTCACTTTTACAGCTCTACACTCTTCTGCCCCTCCTTACATCTCAGCCCTAATTTCTCGCTGTGCAATTTCGACTATTGCGAGACACAAATATAAAAAAACAACCCTACCCAATACATATAAAAAATACCCCAACCCATAAAAAAATACCCCCAAGCCCCCAATACATATAAAAATACTCCCACACCCTCCAATACATATAAAAAGAACCCCATTCCCCCCCCGAATACATATAAAAAGCCCCCCCGCTTCCCCCCAATCACAATACATTTAAAAAAGTAGATATACCTTGGGGGTGGTGGGGACCAGCGTTGGCTGCAGGGTCCGGTGATAACTGCGGGGACTGGCTGCGACCGGCACTAAGCTGCAGGCCTCCCCACTCTGTCCCACGCCGAGCTTCTAGTCTGCGCGCACCGGAAGCTAAGGCTCGCTGACATTAGAGGCTGGGACAGGAAGGCGTGCATCTGATGCCGAGTAGGGGCCCGGTCGCGACTGGCAGCCATTATCTTTTGTTCCCACTCCTTGGTGGCCCTGACGGCCGTGCTGGGGACCCAGACCCCTTGACCCACCAGGCCCAGGACGCCAACCACAACAGACCCCCCCTGTTGACGGCAATGCCGGCGACGCTTCACCATGGCAACGCAACATTACATGACGCTGCAGGATCAATTGACAGCTTTTTGCAAAAAAAATTAAAAACATTTATCTATTTATTTCTCTTACCTGCGGCATTTTCTCCCCCTGCAGGGTGCAGTCAGCATGGCTCCGCAACATCAATTGGTGCTTGTTGCCATGACAACGTGGTACCACAATATCAAGCTGCCATGACAACGGGCGCCATATGATCCCCGTTTCACAGCAACGAAACTCAGCGCCGTGACGCCCTGTTGTTTTGGCAACGCGGCTCCATTTGATGTCACGCAGCTATATTGACGGGTTGTGTCGTGGGAGAAGAGTCTGGAGATGCCGCTGCCTTGAGATTTTCCAGGTAAACCCTTGGCCTGAGATACGTAGCTGAAACACGTAGTCTCCGGGTCAAACCCGGAGTGGTGACAACCCTGGGTGTAACTGATGGAATATACAAGCTCTCCTGGTCCGCACAAAGTGCATGGTTAAAGGAATGCGGGTTTAAAGAGGAAAAGCATCGGCAGACCACTACTTCTACAAAATATAATCAAAGTAGATTTACCAAGGTATAAAGGATGCCATTTCTTCCTCAACCAACATAGTGTTGAAACTGGTGACTGCTTTTCCTGGAATATGTTCAAAAAGTTCAACGGACAGCTTATTATCCAGCAAAATACCTGAACAAAAATTAAAAGATATATATATTTGTAAATGGTAAAACATTACAGCTCAACTCAAAGTAATTTACACTGTATATGTAGCTATACATTAAATCAAAAGTAGCAATGTATTCATACATTCCAATAGCTGAAAGGATTTACCTATTGGAGTACACCTCAGATGTTTATTGCAAGTCATTGATGCAAATATTTCACATGCCTCTGTACTCCACTGCTGTGCGTTATTACAGGGTTCAATATAGGCAAGTCTGGAGCAAATCGCCTAGGAATATTTTTAAACAGGAAAGAAACAAAATCATTTACATGCCAACAAATTTGCCCCAAAAATTAATGTTAACAAAAGAAATCTAACTTTAAGAACTTTTCTCTCAATGGATGAACAAAAGTACTTCACAATTACAGCATAGCGCGTGATATGCAGAACTGTACATATAATTTGACAGGCAGAGTGCCTGCACTGACGCACTTACAATCTATATTTAGCGTTCGATTTACAGGAAGATGAAGTGACTTGCACACAGACACTGGAAGTTGATCCAGGCTCCCTGCTTCAAAACCTCGGTCAGAGCCAGTGCCCTTTACTCCCCGAGACCCTCCTACAGCACATTAATATGGAAAGGAACATAGTATTTAGAACCAGCTATACACGTGGAGTGCCTCGATGGCGCTCACTGCTACATCAGTCCGACCATCCACTGGAAAACTAGCAAAACCCGGATGACGTACCCAACACGTCAATAGAGCCTCTGGCTTGCCAGGTTCATGACCGTACCAGGTACATTAGGGCAATGTAATAGTTAAAGACCTTCAGCAAAACTATGCCTTTGTATCATCAATCAGGATAAGAAAATGGTCGGGAAAAAAATAGGTTTTAAAAAGGCTAGAATGCCATCAGTGTAAATGTGCCAGTGATTCCTATCTCCTCACAAAAGGGAAAATTTGTCTTGTCAAAAATTTATTTTTCTTCCTTCCTACACAGCAGCACTCAGCATGGGGCCTGGCTCCTTCTCCTGAAATTGGACAGACTATGTACATATACAAAATTACTCCACCAGACACTAGTGTTTCTGGGTAATACGTCACAGGAAAAAAAAATATCAACAACTATATAAGCAAAACATTTCACAGATAGGGAGAGAAATGCTTGCTGCCCGTAGAGTACAGAAGCAAAATAAATTTTCAGTAAGTCAAATTTTCCCATTCCTTCACGCCCCCAAAAAGAACAAACCAACAGGAATTATAAGAGCAATTCAACAAAACAAAAAGGAAGGGACAAAGCAATAATAGCTTGCAGAACCGTCTGCGAACTGTAGTTTCTTCCGTGCATGAACATTCAACTTTGTGTTTTGTAGATGTGTAGATACTGGACCATGTTGCAGCCTTGCAAAGCTGATCTGCAAAAGGCTCAGCTCTTTCTTTCTAGTTGCCACTGCACTGGTGGAATGGGGCTTGTAGTCACCCCAAAACTGATCTTCCTGCTTGCTGATGGATCAAAGAAACCATAATAACGACCTACCTAGCAATGGTCTTGACAATGCAACATCCTTTATTAATTTCAGAAGAGGTAATTAAGAGGCTGTCAGATTACATAAATGGCTTTTTATGGTCAAGATACGGTTTTAGTACCGATAATTCTTACGTCCAAGCAATCTAAAAGCTACTACTTCAGAATTCGACAAGGTGAGTAGTACAATCGAATGGATACGATTGAAGTAGGAAGAAACATTAGGCTGGAATAGAGGAATAGTTTGCAAAACTACCTTTTACTTGTGAAACATCAAATATGGTTTTAATAAAGAGTGCTTTGGGTTCCCTTATTCGCATTGCTAAAGTAAAGGCTATCAGAAACGTTGTTTTTAGCATAAGTAACTGGTAACAGATTTAGCAAACTTTGACACTCTCTCTTGTTCTAACGACCACTGCCTCCTGTCACAAACTCCATATCAGACCTTCACAAAGAGAACACATTGCCACAGTATGACCTCTATTGCTGCCGACATGCAGCCTAGAACTCTCAACGTTTTCCTGATGGATATCCTGGACAATGTTCCTAGTAGTTTTCATAAGATTCATTCTGGCTTGCACATCTTTCACAGTGAAACTTTGGACTCTCTGCTTTTCCTCTCTTCTAAAGACATTCATTTTACCAGGGATCCTGTACGATGCATTCAACTGAATAGCCTCTTTGCATAAACTCTAGAATACAGGGCTCAGAGGTGTACTGGACTTTGACACATTACATATGAAAGATAGTGATCTTTGGAAATAGAAAGCCTCAGACCCTCTGCATCTTCCTGTTTTACTAAGTCTGCCTCTAAATAAAAAGGAGGTTGATTATAGGATTTATCATCATCTCAACTGGAATTTGGATTCCACCACACCAAAAAAAAAAAAAAAAGAAAGGCTTCCTTTTGGCTTAACTACTTTGTTGGTCCAGTTCTGCACTAAGCAGGAACCCTCCTCCAAATGGCATTGAACATTACGTATTATTAGGAGCTGCATCCACTGAGTAAGCATTCAGACACAGCGCCTGCCTAGGTTCAGTAAACAAGGCGGGAAATCTAGATGTTGGCCGAAGGCCGAGTCCAATATGATGGCTCGAGCGCGTGCGCAATGACAACACGCACGGATGTAGCGTGGGGGGGGGGGGGGGAGGTGGGATGGCGGGTCTGGGCGAACCGCTCCCGGAACCAGGCCATCGTGCTCCAAATACATTTGTCTCCTCAAGCTACTCTGTTGAACGCTCACGTGCACTATACTTGTTCACATTGCCCCAATGTGATTAATCGCGCAGCGCTTAAGAACACGCAATCATTCTGGACGCGGCCCAATGGCTTAAAATGAGGCATCACACAGAAAATCCGTAGACTACCTATTATAGGGAAGATCTTTAGTATCTCGTTTCGGGATACCTTAGCCATAGAGCCTCCAGCACCATCCAGGCCAACAGTACTCTAGAAATGCAAGTTGTGGCTACATTGGGTAATTCAAGAGCTCCAAAAGCCACAAGGAGTCTTATAAACACACATTCGCCCTTTTGTCAATGGGATCTCAGAGCCAAGCCATCTTCCAACTGGATCGCCATTCTTATCAAATGTCTGGCTCCACGGCTATTCAATTTGGAAGAAGTTTCTCACACCTGGAAGTCTTCTTGCGCCAAACATACATATTACAGAAACATCTTGAGCTTTAATATTGTATCCATATTTAGCCATTTGCACTTGATCAATTTCTTCACTGTCTGCTCACCAGAATGGTTTGTTTTCCTCTGGTGGCCCATGAGCATTCGATCCCATCATTTCAGAGGTTCTTTACCATCTTCCCCTTCCATTACAATTTTTACAGCTTTTACCAATTCATCAATTTCCTCCACAAAAAAAAACAGAACAATCCTCTTTAATTTCTCATCCAAAGACAACCCTAATTATTTTGTAACTACAGTAGCGAATATTCAATTGCGGATTCTCGCAAGGAAACCGATTCAAACCTATGGCAATCTCGTGAGATAGAGTTGACGGAATGAGTTGTATATTTGCAGCTTTAAAAGAAGAATCTAAAGTCTGCTGCATCGCAGTCTGGAACTAGCCCAAAAACGACATTACCAACTGATGCATGGACCGCCCCACCCCCCTGCTAAAAAAAAACAACCAGACATAGGGGATGATTTTCTATAGAGACAGGGAGTCTGCCCTTCCTGAAGAGTAACCAAGCCCCATGGTATGTTCTGCCTCAGGACAGGAAGGAAAATCACATTTTTAGAAGCTTAAATAAATCACTAAAACATCTGGGACAGGTGTCTGAGAGAGAAGAAGAAATCAGGTACACTCCAAAACTAAAACAACATCACAGCACTGACTGGCTGTCAAGAGCTTAACATAATTTCACACAATATTCTAACAAATTCAAGTGCAGCTTTAAGATATCTATACAAAACATCCAGTGCTTTACAGCATTGGCCTCCAAACGGTGGTCTGTCACAGAATCTGTGGGAGGAGTGTCCTCCAAGTTCAGTGCATCCGCGTGTGAGGTCTTCAAATAATAAATAACAAATCTTGAGTGGACCCTCGGACAGGTTAAGTGAAAAGAAACAGCTGTGTATGCCTTGATTGTGGAGCTCGTTGATAGGTAACCTGCTGGTAAATCCTTGCACCACCATGCTGTACACCCACAATAAATAATATTTTTAGTTCATTTGCCTAGACCCGGATTGTTTTTTCCTGGACCGGCTGTGCTTCGCTCCCGTCACGTGGATTTTCGTCTGTCACAGAATGTTGACAGGTCAACAGAGGATCCCGACCGCGGTCTTGCGCCCCTCCCAGGCTAATTCCTTCATCCCTGCCCGTTTCTCCCTGGTCGCCGCTTCCGACGAGGGGAGGACCAAGTAAAGCAGGTCTACCCCTTCTTTCCAAGGTAATAATGTGTGAGGATGCTCGAGTGTGTGTGTGTGAGGATGATTGAGTGTGAGTATGTGTGTGAAAGGATGATTGAGTGTGTGAGAGGGATGACAGTGTCTGTGTGGGAGGAGTGTGTGTTTGGGGGGAGGATGCATCAAGTGTGGGGAAGGGGGTTTGAATACGGGGCAAAGGAAGGGGGATGAGTGTAATTTTGGATTGGATTATACTCCGTAAACGACATTGCTTCATCTTTTATAAGCTAAGGAGCGATGCGTTGTGGAGGCCAGCGACAGGATGTTCAATACGTCTGTAGTGATTTTGCGCCATTGATCTTGATTTAGGGCGGCTTTTTGGGCTTCAGCTACTGTAACGTGGAGCGGTTTGAGATCTTGCGCCACCTGGTTCAACCACGTTTTCTTTGGAGCATTTCAGTCCACCTTCCAGTCTATGGGTTGTGTGGTGTTGAGGCACTGGTATGGTAATCTATTGATGTCAATATGGCAGACGTGGCCAAACCACTCATGTCTTTGTCGCATAATGTACTGGTTGATTGTGGATTGGTTTAGACAGGCTAACCGTACATCTTCATTTTTCCATCGGTCTCGTCGCGTAATATGGAGTATGTTATGTAGACATCTTAGTTGGAATCGTTCGAGTAGGTTCATATCACTTTTGAGTAGTGTCCATGTTTCTGAGCCATACAGTAAAATGGTACGTATTGAGGCGTTACAAATTCGCATTTTTGTTACATTTGTCACGTCCTGTTGGTTCCACAAGCATTTCTTTAAGGAGGCGAACGCTGCAGTGGCGCTACCGATGCAGCTTTTGATGTCGTTCGTAGCTGATACGCTTTGGCTATCAATAGTAGACCCTAGGAATTTGAATGATTCCACTCGCTCGATTGAGTGTAAGGAAGGGGGGTTACATTTTAATCACTGCTGAATCTATCCATATGCACTACAAAGGAGTGTTCATATTGAATAATGCCACTACCTATTTAAAATATCAAAATACAATTATTACCTTACAAGGTATGTTGACAAATTCATCTAGAATTTGTTTTAATGTTCTTACATTAACTCTGGAAACATTACCAAAATCAACATATTTTACTTCGACTTCTTGCCAACCAGGTAGCCCTAAATAAGAAAAACAAAAATGAATAAATATAAGATTGCTTTAAAGAACTTACAGCTATCATAACAAAGTTTAAAAACAACAATTTATTGTTGTTATTTCTGATTTAAAAAACCACTTGAATACGGTGCGTGTATACACACACACACACACACACAGTTAGGTCCGGAAATAATTGGACACTAACATAATTTTGGCTATGTACGCCACCACAATGGATTTGAAATGAAACACACACACACACATATATATATATATATAAATACATACAGCCTGACAAACCGGGCAAAAAAACACTCCCCACAAAAGTAAGTGCCCCCCCCCACGACATTTACCTGTGGCGAGGGTCGGCTGCGGGGTCCGACGGCGTGGTGCGGCCTTCTCCCTGCAAATTCATCTTTTCCCCCTGCAGCTCCAGGTAACATGGGGCACAGTGACATGATGTCGCGCAACGTAGCTCCGCATGACATCACGTAGCCTTCCATTGCCAGGGCAACAGTGGCCAAAATGCACACGCCTGTGGTATATATGTGTATATATATATATATATATATATATATATATATATATATATATATATATCAAGGGCCACCAACAGGTCAGGATTGACTGAGCCACCTGTCCTGAAGCAGGGATATATAACAAGATAGGGATTGGCTACCGCTCACCATGAATTAGAATAAAATTTACTGGTAAATAAAGATAGGGTGCATACGGGATGGGTAATTGAGCTGAGAAGGGTGGTAGGTCACAGAGGTGGCCTAAAAGACTCCTATTTGCACTCGCTAGACCAGTTGACTTAGGCTAGGAAAAATTCAATCCTTGGAGATAACTCCATAGCCATACATAGCAGGGATATCCTGAAAACCTGACCTGTTGGTGGCCCTTGAGGACTGGAGTTGGCAACCCCTGCCCTAAAACATCTGCAAACTATTAGGAGCCATACAAAAGGTGCATATTATAAATTACATTTTCTCATGTAATGCAACAATGAATCCAGAAACATTTCTGGTTACACTCTTACCAACAACTTCTGCTCTGAACCATTCTCCATCATACTCCGAAATGCAGGCCTGACCCATGACTGGGCATAGAATTTCCAAATTGTCTCCTTCGTTGTTATACACTTCTTGAATCTTATTCGCGAGGTGATAATATTCATCACTGTCAAACTAAAATGCAGAAAATCAAAGTTAAATGCATTGGTGTGCAATTGTAATAGCAATGTATTTTGTTTATAATTGAAACAGTGCAAAAATATATATCAATGGCGCTCTGCACTAACAAATTGTAACATGTAATAATAGTAATATAAATATACAACCAGTGGCGTGGATGTTTCTCCTGGAATGGATACTCCACATGTGATGAACGAACATGTAAGGAAAAAATCATAACATAGTGTGATACTGTTAGGCATACATACAAACATATAACATAAGACATAACATATAACATAAGTATCCACTGCTTGATACCTTCTTACATTCGGTAAGCAGGTACCCCCACCTGAGTTGGAGTGTCCTACAGTTTTCATTTTTATGTATTTTATGTATTTTTAATGCTTTATTAAATGTGTTTGTAATTGGTCATCTGTTGTTCCCAGCGTCCGTCTTATGTTATATGTTTGTATGTATGCCTAACAGTATCACACTATGTTATGATTTTTTCCTTACATGTTCGTTCATCACATGTGGAGTATCCATTCCAGGAGAAACATCCACGCCACTGGTTGTATATTTATATTACTATTATTACATGTTACAATTTGTTAGTGCAGAGCGCCATTGATATATATTTTTGCACTGATCTACACCTGACTGGGGTTCAGGGATATATCACAGGCTGCCTGCACAATAGGATATAGCGCTACCTTTCTGTTTTTTACACCTTATAATTGAAACAGGCAAAAGAAAGAAAAAAACCTTGAGGCAATAATAATAAAAGGGGTGGGAGCAGGACATTTGGAGCAAAAGAAGGCTATTTTAAGCTTCATGCACCCTTCCTGGTTCCAAAAATTCATAGTGGGTCATACAGTAAGCGGCGAAAGGTCACTTTTCGCCCATTTTGCACCAAAAATGCCTACTACGATTCAGTAAGCCCCGAGAAGTTGGCGAAAAGCAAAAAAAAAGCGCTATGTTTTTTTCCGGCAGAGGTGCTACTCGCCAGATTTTCAAATCCGCTCAAGTCAAGTAGCCTACTCGCCGCTCTAGAATGGAGATTTTCACGCAAGTTGGTGGTGGAGAAGCATCGGCAAGGGCAACACTTAGAAAAAAATCAGGCCCTTTTCCTGCCCCCCTTTTTCTATACTTTTCATCATATATGTTTTGTCAATTGGATGTAGCATTGGGCACCCCGTCTCTTGTTGTATACCATTGCCATGCTCAGTAGCTCTCTGGTTGACAAATATATATTCATCATGTGGTGGGTGTGGGAGTTTGAGCTTGCAGGGAATGTGTGTTAATCAATGTCTGACTGGTAGCAGTCAATTGGCGGCTGTGGCACCTACCCCCAGAGCTCACTCCTCCTCCTTCACCTTTTTAACTTGGGAGGTCATTTCACTTGCTGCAGGAACAAGACCTATAATGGTTCTTCCCCTCTTACAGAGGTAAAAGGAAGGGTTCACAATGTAGTGTAGGACCTGCATTATTTTGGTTATACCTTGACGTTGGTATGCAGGCTTATGACGCCTTTGGCCAAAGGGTTAACTAAATAACCAAGTATTTAATATTATTATTATTATTGAAGTATTTTACTTTATACTTTTCAACATATATGTTTTGTCAATTGGATGTAGCATTGGGCAACCCCTGTCTCTTGTTGTACTTACCTCATCAATATGAATCCCCGCCGTCAGCAACTGCCCTCTGTCCTCCGTTACCAAAAAAAAATACATTGAAAATACATTCTGGTGTCACTTAACCCCTTAATCACCTGATCGGTTAATAACCGCAAAGGTAATTAAGGGGTTAAGCCACCCTGCCCCGATACCCACCCTTCATCCATTCATTTGTACAGTGGCTTCATCATGCATATATATATATATATATATATATATATACACACACACACATGATTAACCAATACACAAAGAAATGGTTAATATAATGGTTAATATATACATGCCCCAATAAAAATCTCCAAATGAAAACACATCACAGCCATATTACAAAAAATATCACAAAGCAAAATAACAAGATTCTCATCAAAGAAAACACAGCACCTATCCAAATCAATACCTATCAAATGGCAATAAAAATATTGCATTTGACAATGTGTACATGATGCTAATAATCTGTGCATCATGTACACTATGCCAAGCAATGCTCCAAATCAAATAAACTATTCCAAACAATCATTAAACAAAGCAATTAAACCGAAATAAATTATCATCAATTAATCCCATCTAAAATCAATTACAATCCAATCAAAATCAATTACAGTATTCACTATTCAAATCCTAAATCCAAACAATTCAGAAAAATATTCTATTTCAAAGTAACCACAATCAAACTTCCAAAAATAAGCCAATTAAATACACTATTGCAACCATTTGGAATTACCCAGTATACCGAGGCTGCTAACAGGTAGTGCACACACTTTTTGGCAACTTGATTGAAGAGAGACCCAGCAATGATTAATGAAACAATAAGCCTCCGGTATTGAGAACAGGGAGTTGGGTAATAGTAAGCCGGATAGAGGTACAGGGGGACACCTCCCTAGGGGGCGCCCCCAAGTAAATCACAGCCCGGCACTAACCACCTCAATAATCTCCCTGAAATACCGCGTGGAGGTTAGGAGTACTCACGAAAAAGCCGTCCCTGTTGGTGCAGGGAATTCTGCAGCGGCTTCCTCCTCTAGTGTAGCTGGCGTCAGCGTGCTCCTCCGGAAATGATGACACAGGAAGAAGGGGGTAGGATGGTCCGTGGTTCACAGCAACTTCAGCAGCCAACGCATGGATGTCTAAAAAAACTTTATTGATCGCTAGCAGCAAACATCAGGCAACCACTCTAACATGTTTCGTCCAGGCTATGGACTTTTTCAAAGAGTATTGCAACCACCCTAAAATATTACCTCGATTTAAATACATTTTACATTACACCCACATTTGTACAAGCATCAAATTAAATTTAAACGCCATCAAAACAAGCCAAAAAAACATTTGCAAAACAAGCTTTTATAATCCCTGAATGTATTCCATCTAGACATATACAGTATACATACATACAGGGTCAATAAATGAGCATAAAAAACTATGTAATAACATTAAAAATAAACATACAATACAAGCTGTTAATTATTCCTGTATGTATGTATACCCGTAGGGACATACATAAATACATGGGCATTAAATAAATACCCCCCCCCCCAAAAAAAAAAAACAAAACAAAAAAAAAAATCGGTAAAATAAAAAATAAAAATAAAAACCTGTAAAAGTACAAAATACAATAATTTTTTTTTGTTTTGTTTACTTACCATTACTGTAGATGACCCACTCACCGAATCACGTTGAACCGGATGCTCTCGAACAAATAATCCAACAACAGGAACCAGGTAACCATAAAATAAAAAACCCTTACAATCCAAAGGTGTCTGTGTCGTCTTTCTTCTATTTGTAATCCATAGCGGGGGTCTTCATCTGTCTTGTTTCGGTTCTTATCTTCATGCGCCACGCCCTGGTCCTCTTCTTCATCCGGAGGTCTTCCCTCCTCGGCGTCTGGCTAAAAAATGAGACGGCATAGGCTTTTATAGGCCTATGACGTCACATTTTTATCATATAGTTTCCACGGCCCTAATTGGGCCGTGAAAACCATGTGATTTTGGGGGGGAAAAAATAATAAAATTTGATGACGTCATTGAAAGGAAATGACGCCAGCCAATCAGAATGGCTGTGCTTTATTTGCCTTTAAGATGACATGGTTAGCAAATCGGAGCGTGGGAACGAAATCCCCACTCTGATTGGCTGAAGTACCATGTGACAGACTTTGGATGACATCACATCCGTTCTCTGTCACATGGTCTACTTCAGCCAGAGTTGGATTGTAAGGGTTTTTTATTTTATGGTTACCTGGTTCCTGTTGTTGGATTATTAGTTGTTTTTTTTTTTTTTTTTTTAACTTTTACAGGTTTTGATTTTTATTTTTTATGTCACCGATGATTTGGTGATATCCATTTAATGCCCATGTATTTTATGTATGTCCCTACGGATATACATACATACAGGAATAATAACCGCTTGTATTGTATGTTTATTTTTAATGTTATTAAATTGCTTTTTATGCTCATTTATTGACCCTGTATGTATGTATACTGTATATGTCTAGATGGACATACATACAGGGATAATAAAAGCTTGTTTTTGCAAATTTTTCTTTGGCTTGTTTTGATGGCTTTTAAATTTAAATTGGCTGCTTGTTGTACAAATGTGGGTGTAATATAAATTGTATTTAAAATCGAGGTAATATTTTAGGGTGGTTGCAATAGTGTATTTATTTAATTGGCTTATTTTTGGAAGATTGATTTTGTTTGATTGTGGTTACTTTGAAATAGAATATTTTTCTGAATGGTTTGAATGTAGGATTTGAATAGTGAATACAGTAATTGATTTTGATTGGATTGTAATTTATTTTAGATAGGATTAATTGATTGATGGTAATTTATTTCGGTTTACTTGCTTTGTTTCTATTTAATGATTGTTTGGAATAGTTTATTTGATTTGGAGCATTGCTTGGCATAGTGTACATGATGCACAGATTATAAGCATCATGTACACATTGTCAAATGCAATGGTTTTTATTGCCATTTGCTAGATATTGATTTGGATAGGTGCTGTATTTTCTTTGATGATGAGAATCTTGTTATTTTGCTATGTGCTATTTTTTGTAATATGGCTGTGTTGTGTTCATTTGGAGATGTGAGATTTTTATTGGTGCATGTATATCCTTAACCATTTCTTTGTATATTGGTTAATCATGTATGTATGTATGCATGCATGTTATGTATGTAACGTACGCGCGCGCACGCACGCACGCACGCGCACACACACACACACACACACACACACACAGAGAGAGAGACACACACACACACAGAGAGACACACACACACACAGAGAGACACACACACACAGATAGACACACACACACACACAGAGAGACACACACACACAGAGAGACAGACACACACAGAGACACCACAGAGAGAGAGAGACACGCAGAGAGAGACACAGAGAAAGAGAAAGACAGAGAACACACACAGAGACTGAGAGACAAAGACAGAGTGACAGAGAGAGGGCGAGGGCGACAGAGAGAGAGGGCGACAGGGAAAGGGTGACAGGGATGGGTGAGAGCGACAGGGAAAGTGTGACACAGGGAGAGGGTGAGAGCGACAGGGAAAGGGTGAGGGCGACAGGGAGATGGTGAGGGCGACAGGGAGAGGGTGACAGGGAGAAGGCGACAAGGAGAGAGCGAGGGCGATAGGGCGACAAGGAGAGGGCGAGTGCGACAAGGAGAGGGCGAGGGCGACAGGGAGAGGGCGACAAGGAGAGGGTGAGGGTGACACAGGGAGAGGGTGAGGTTGACACACACACACAAACTCACCACAGACACACTCACCCACACTCACTCACAGACACACACACTCACCTGCAAGGTAGGGGGGGTCGCACATGTCAGCAGTGGGGCCTCCGCACGGCAGTGGGCCCTCCACACGACAGGAGGGCCTCTGAAAGGAAGGGGGGGGATCGCACATGGCAGCGGGGGCCTCCGCAAGGGAAGCGGGCCCTCCGCATGGCAGGGGGGGGCGCCCCCCCTCCAGAGGCAGACACCGCAGCAGCATCCCCCCCACCCTGAAGCGGACGACGCCGCAGCACCGCATCACACCCCCCCCTCCCGGAGCGGACGCCGCACCCCCTCCAGAGGCGGACACCGACACCGCCGCTGCAGCCTACCTCCCGCCCCGGGCAACAAGCGGGGACCCCCCCAGCCTACCTCCTGCCCCGGGCAGGAAGCGGGGATTGGGGCAGGGGGGGCAGGAGATCGGGGGGCAGGACATCAGGGGCAGGGAGGAGATCGGGGGATGGGGCTAATCCAGAGCTGCAAGCCGGCCCTCTTCCCCGGGAGCAGGGGAATTCAGAGCCGCAGCACGACTCGCCAGTGGCTTAAATCCACTCATCATGGGCATGTGGTTATGCCTATTTGTCGAACACTGCATATATGTGTGTATGTATATATATATATTTTTGGCATGCTGAGGCCACTGTACTAATGAATGGGTGAAGGGTGGGTATCGGGGCAGGGTGGCTTAACCCCTTATTAACCTTTGCGGTTATTAAGGGGAATGTATTTGCAATGTATTTTTTTGGCAACGGAGGACAGAGGGCACTTGCTGACGGAGGGGATTCATATTGATGAGGTAAGTAGAACTCTATTTATTTTATTATGCTAGTTAATGTGTTTAATAATGGACAAATAATCTATTATCCATATCTGGATAATAGTTATTTTGCCCATTACTGTACTGTATGTGTGTTTGGTGGGGGGGAGGGTATTTATTTCTTCAAATGTATAGGACAGGTAAATTTTTTTTTTTTTACATACAGGGTTGGTTCCTTAGGTCTGCGGGGACCTCTGGAGACCACCTGAGGACTCCCCGGACGCCCCCGGCTACCAGGTTGCGGACTCACGGGGGACACCTACGGGGAAGAACCGGGGGGCCCCACATCTGTGTTGGCCCCGCAGGGACCACCCGAGGACCCCCATGGGAACCACCCAAGGACCCTCAGACACCTGTGGGGCTGACCCGGGGCCCCCCAGACACCCGCGGGCCTACCCGTGGAAACCATTTGGGGCCCGCGGAGACCACCTGGAGGACCACGACGCCTGGCGGGGACCATCCGTAGGCCTCCAGACCCTGTGTGCACCCTTTCTCTGGGCCACTGTGGGGCCTGCAGACACCCGTCAGGTCCACCGGGGACTCTCTGGGCCTGGGGTATTAACCCTGTATGAAAAAGAATAAATCATGTATTTATGGGGGGGCACAGGGGGTGGGGGGGTTATGTATTGTTTATTAAATATAGTTATGATAACTATGGTGGGTAGGCCTCCCGGTGGGTAGTGGGTGAGGGAAGTTAGGCCTCACGGGGTGGGTAGTGGAGGAGGGTGTATAGGCCTTCCGAGTGGTGGGTGAGGATGGGTTAACCCCTTAATGACTATAGCAGTTAGTAACCACTAAGGTGATTACGGGGTTAGGGGACATTACATTGGCCCATTTTATTCTTATGTTTTGCAGCATCGGAGGGGGGCATGGACGGGGATGAATATGAGGATGGCCTTCATCGTGGCAGCCGGACATGGGTGAGTGCAATATGTATTTATTGTGCTATATGTATGTCATAAGTGGATACAGCAGGGCCCCGGGTATACGGCTGGTTCCGTTCCAGGGGCCCGCCGTATAGTGAAAATCGCCGGAAAGTAAGTAAATTAAATAATTAACAATTCTTAAGTACATAGAATATATTATGTTCTGAACTTCTGCTCAATATAGATTAGAAGTCAGAAAGCACTTTTAAGGCATGACTGCAAAGCCTGGGGCTACCCGCCACATTGCAGTATTTTTTGTCTTTTCTGGAATTGAGGTAATGATGTACTGTACAGTAGGACCAAGAACAGCAAAGGATGAGAATTTAGCCAAAAAAAATAAAAAAAATCTGTCTCCCCAAAATAATTAATTGTGGAACCCTGATCTGCATAAAACCGTTGCCAATTACCTACTGCAAGAACAACATAATTCAATGTTTGAATATGGGATTTTGTCTGTCAAAAATGAAATGTTACGGATGGCAAAGAACCCATGAGCACTTTTACACTATTTTGCATTATTGCTCATTTCTCAATCATTTTTCTACAGCACAGACATCATGTCTTCCAAACTGTATTCTGACTAATTTCTAAAAATTAAGTGCCAAGCAGATCTCACTGGTAATCCACAGATTGTAAGAAAAGGAAGTGGCGAAATGGAGATTAGTTTTCCACCCTTGAAAACAAGTGTGTTAATGAGACATTTTAATGAAAAAAGCACCATAGACTTATATGCAAATGCACCACAAGTAATATGTTCTGTATCTACTATTTACGGAACATATCTGAAACATACCAAATGGATGTAGAAATCCGATGGATTATTCATATAAGACATGAAAGCAGGAACATCTGCCAGGTGCGGTGGCAATACCGGTTGGGCATATTGCTTGACTGTTACCTGTATATTATTTTCAGCAGCAGGATCATAGCGAAATCTAAGGCAAATAGTAATCAAAACAAATTAGTGTGTGTAACTGTAAACTAAAACACATAGCATGTAGCATATATCTCCAGCTGAATGATTTGTCCAACTGCTGGGTAGACTGCAACTCTCTAATAATCGCTTCTCATTCCTCTGAGCACACCACATTTAATTATGTTCATATAAAAGAGGAATATGTGTAAATGGGAAACTGAAACATTCCCTAATCAAGTCCCATATTAAACTGCTTACACAAGGTCTGCACAATATTTGAATGCTAATTTTTACTTTCCATTTAATTAAGAACTAACCACAGCAGAAAATATTTATATGTATTTTCTTTCCTTAAAAATTCACCTTGCCAACCCAAGATGAATGAAGGCCTCTCGAAGTGACAGTGGCATGTCACTGCTATTCTTGGTTGTGGAAGGTTTCTTCAAATCAACAATTAGTTTGTTATATTCTTCTTTGAAGACTTTCATTAACACACACTTGTTGTTTATCATCCTGAGAAATTCTGTCTTGACGTCCGGCCCCCAGCATCCATTCTAAAAATAAAAAGGGCAAATTAATTCCTGAGATACCCGTTACACTTATTGGCCCTCCTCCATCATCCATCGGCTGCCTCCAGACACATTTAAGAGGCAGAAGTTGGCACATAACTGCTTCTATTTATGAGGGTAGGAGTGGGTGAGGGCGAGCAAGGAGGGTAGAAGAAGCACACTTCTGCATCTACCCACATCTGGGAAGGAAGAACGGACACAAAGCTAGGATACATTGCATTATTGTGCCTGGCGAACAGTGTAGAAACATTGCTAAACATTTTTACATTTTTAAGCAGGCAAACAAAAAACAAAACAATACTTGAAATCCTCCCAGGGGAGGTGTAGATGCCGCACAGCCGTGGAGTAAGAACTTCAGAGAAGGCTGATCAGTGATTCATAAAAAACTTTAATGAAACAAAGTGCAAACGGATCCTCTTGACGCGTTTCGGCCCGTCAGGCCTTTGACAAAGGCGTCAAGAGGATCCGTTTGCACTTTGTTTCATTAAAGTTTTTTATGAATCACTGATCAGCCTTCTCTGAAGTTCTTACTCCACGGCTGTGCGGCATCTACACCTCCCCTGGGAGGATTTCAAGTATTCCAGTGTCTGCTGCCTGCACGCCGGGCTGCGTCTGGTGCACCTGCGTCCCCCTGCTACACCCGGATACACCGGCACAAAGTGCTGGCGGGCTGAGAGGATCAAGTCGTCAAGACACATTGCTAGCAGAGGGACAAGCAGCATTTCCATACCGGAGGATAGACCAGCCACTTCTCTACATCCCCCTGTTGTA
The DNA here is from genome assembly GCF_040206685.1 of Ascaphus truei. NCBI lineage: Eukaryota > Metazoa > Chordata > Amphibia > Anura > Ascaphidae > Ascaphus > Ascaphus truei. Next base: position 379,420,662 of record NC_134485.1, read on the forward strand.
AGTTATCTATTTCTATGTTTTCTCTAACTTTATTGTGCTGATGGTTATCCAGTTGCAGAGATTTACATTTGTGAAGATTACACTGGGGGACTGTGGCGTTCATTACCAACATTAACTGTTATTCAAGCACCAGTTCACAGCTGCAGCCATGCTTTCTGAGCGCCTGGTGGGTTAACTTGCTGTTTACCCAAAAAACAAAACAAAAAAACCCTATAAAATCTTAACTTGTCAAATTTTGAAACAGTTGTTCCATAAATGTAGTCACAGTGTGTACATTATTAGAACTCCCAATACGTTGCACAGTTAAATGGCATCTTCAATGCATAAGTGTCTTGTGCATCATTAAACAACTTAATTGCCATAGAGTCAAAATAAGACATCTTCCCAAACCTTACTTCTTCGGAATCAAAAGTAAAATCTTCACTTACGGAATTCGGAGGAACAATATCCATTAGAGAGCACTGGACTGCAAAAGGATGTATCTGCCTCAGTTGGTCATCTGAGTCTCTATTAAGTTTTCGAAAAACTTGGCACAAATCTTTCGTTACTGTATATTGAATATGCTCTGTTTTCGGAATATAGACTTCAGCAAATCTATAAAACACACAAATTTTAAAATGTTTTTAAAAATCTATTTAAATAATGAAAGTAACAGCAATGTCTCACTTCTCAAATTGTAAAGAACAAAAGTTTAAAATACTTAACATCTGCAGTACCAGTTAGTTATTCAACAATACAAAGCACACAAGTGGCGTGAGTAAAACTGGTTAAAGGGGAAGGGCAGTGGGAACAGCGCTATTGCAAAAAATACAAAAATTAGTGTCAATTAAACAACTAATGAATATATATAAACTCCTAAAATATTAAGGCAAAGGTTGCCAGGATAAATGGGTGACACAAACCAAAAAATACACAATTAAAAAAAATAAACCGGCGCCAAAATGAAATGGAAATCTGACCAAATGTAGTCCAATTCAAAGGGTTGGGATGAGTTCCATGGAAGTGTCCTCAATGCAATCTCAAACAAACAAACATGTAAGACCACAACATAAAAGAGAAGATAAAAAGAGAAAAAAGATCATAGTGCAACTAAATACAAACAACAAATCACTGATATAGTATACAAATAAAGACAGCAGTTTAATATATGATTATAAAATACACATAAAAACAACAAACAAATGTTTGTTGGGCAGGGACACACTAATATAGTGATGGCATCCAGTAGGGCTAAAACTGAAACCCTACTTACAGCAATGCTGAGTTATAAGAGCCTGTATTGCAGTCACACAACCCTCCGTGGCCTGAGTAGAAGATGGATCCACTGCGCGGTCAATGTGCTGCTGCACCGCAGGGAAGCGCCACTCCTATGGTACCACACCGCCAGCCGCCTCACTAGTCCTCGGACGCGCGTCTGCTCATAGATGGAGGAGCACCAGAGCTCAAAGCCGCCGAAGGCCTCATTGGGACCGTCACGCGGACCTACGGTCTCGCGATACCATGTGACGTCACTGCTGTGAGCCGGGACAGGGGAGGGAAGCTCGCGAGTGCCAAGCACTTAGACAGCCAGAGCTGCGGGGGGAGGGAAAGCAAAGACAGGAGATGGAAGCCAAATAGTCCTTGCCAAAAGTAATAGTCCACCCTACGCGTTTCGTGACGTCAGTCACTTCGTCTATGAGCAGACGCGCGTCCGAGGACTAGTGAGGCGGCTGGCGGTGTGGTACCATAGGAGTGGCGCTTCCCTGCGGTGCAGCAGCACATTGACGGTGCAGTGGATCCATCTTCTACTCAGGCCACGGAGGGTTGTGTGACTGCAATACAGGCTCTTATAACTCAGCATTGCTGTAAGTAGGGTTTCAGTTTTAGCCCTACTGGATGCCATCACTATATTAGTGTGTCCCTGCCCAACAAACATTTGTTTGTTGTTTTTATGTGTATTTTATAATCATATATTAAACTGCTGTCTTTATTTGTATACTATATCAGTGATTTGTTGTTTGTATTTAGTTGCACTATGATCTTTTTTCTCTTTTTTTCTTCTCTTTTATGTTGTGGTCTTACATGTTTGTTTGTTTGAGATTGCATTGAGGACACTTCCATGGAACTCATCAAACCTTTGAATTGGACTACATTTGGTCAGATTTCCATTTCATTTTGGCGCCGGTTTATTTTTATTAATTGTGAGTAAAACTGGTAGCATACAAGATCTACAATAATGCGGTAGTACATAGTCATGTGCCCTATATGAATAGACAAAATTACCCATCTGTGCATTTTTTAATTTATTTATAACACGCACCCCTAAATCGGGGTAAAGTCAGCGGTCAGACCATAACATGTAAGTTCTTGATCGTCCCTAGTTTTATTATGGAGTTAGAGGACAAAGTAAGGTAAATACCGGACCTAAGACAGAGGGTCACTCCAGAGATCAAGATAGTGAGCCCCCAATAACATGCACTCGCTAGTCTAGTGATAGAACGGAGGTTAAGGGCCGCAGAGTGGGGTAGGTGGATCTGCATGAATGCGGTTATAGCTGTCGTGGGGACTATAAATGTAAAATCTAGTCCCAGATAGGAGAGTTGTGTGCTGCCAATATGGCAATTAAATGGTTAAAAAAAATATTAATGTCGTCCTATGGACTAATAAAATAAAGGGAACACAATATAGTTTTAATACAGAGAGCTCAATGATCGTAAGCGCAGACTCTACTGGTAAGGTTACCTATGAGTGTAGAGCCTCAGTTCCAGACCTCAGTGATGAAATTCGCACGGCAATAGGTGTAGGCTATAGGATGCGAATGACAGGTCTCCGATATGACGCGGTGCATACAGATCTGGCTCTCAATATAGAAGAACAACGGACGAGCTGCCCCATGCTAGGTGTCAGTGGGGTATCCCACTGTGACAGTAGACTTTCGATGCGGCAGCAGGAAGGAAGCAGGGTAAGGTAGCCGAGCTGGAAGTAGTATTGGATCAGATGGTGAGTACCAATAACATTAAAAAAAAAAAAAGGAGGCTGGACCGAATGGTCCTGAACAGATGAGCGGTACACTATGTGCCGATGAGCTCAGTAACTGCACCTGTGTAGATGTTTAAAGCTGGATGCTCTTGCTCCCACATGACTGGCAAACGTGTGCCAACATCAGGCCGCCTGTGAGCAGCAGGTTACAGGTGGGTTAAAGCTGCAGTTGTCTATTTTTTTTTAAATTATTATTTATTTATTCAATAGTTTTATGTGGGCAATCTCTAATTACCTAAAGAACTGTATAGCTGCCAATCAATTCGTTCTCCGTGTATTGATCGGCGAAATTTGGAGACATCTTTAGATATGGGATATGTTTTTCATCTGCTTCTGTCAGTCAGTGGAAGCTCATGAATATTCATGAGCACCCCTGCACTGACATGTGCAAGAGGGAGGGCAGGACTCACAAAGGGGTGTGACAGGACATGAAGGGGCAGTGCCTTAGTAAATGCTTGTTAAAATAGAATACAAGAAAATTGGTCTTTCAAAGTTGTTTTTTTAAAAACAGAAAATGCTAAAAGTATTTTTTCTTACTACAGAACTTATTTATTAAAAAAAACACACATGCAGGATATTGACTGAACTGCAGCTGTAAAGCAACAGAAGTGGCGTTAGCAGTCATGCGGCAAGCGAGTATTAGTTACTAAAACCCAGCTGAAACCAATTGATCCGTTATTGCCACAAAGTGTAAATGCATGTTGGTATGGAGATACAGATGTAGCCGGGCATACTGTCGAATATTCCTCCAGAAAACCACAGATGGCATGTGCCTGACAACCTCCTGCTCATGGATTAACCGCGACGAAACTAATGGCAAACACAGGATTAGCACAGGAGGGGTGACTGCTTCTGAATGGGACTCCCGCTGTGTTCGTTTTACCGGGCTGCATCAGTCTGGAAGAGACGCACAGTGAGAGTAGACAGAATCAGTCACTCTCTGCGTATCTCTAAACACGAGACCGCGTGACTTTTATTTTATTTGAACAACATAGTATTGAAGCAGGGTATCTCCGGAGCTGAATCACATTAATTTCAGGCCTGGAGATCCCCTGTTTATCGAGTTACAGGCCCTGATATTGGGTGCCGGTATCTCGGCGAAGCTTAAATGTCCCGGTCATGTTACGCAGGAGAATGAAACACGCAGAACATACAGGCACTGGTATGGGGTGCCAGTACCTTGATTTTTTGTTATTACAGTATTCACTCTACACTGGCGACACACTTTATTCGAGCTCGGCTAGTCCCGCGAATTCGGGTGTACTCGGGTGTATTCAGGTTTCTGATCGTTTTCTGCCAGAGTGAATTGCGTTATTTTCCGGCAGGAATTTAAGCTTTTTAATCCAGCTGGCTGCAATACTGCAATGCCGTCTAAATACACATGGTGGCGCTTGCGAGCTGTTCTCTGTGAAGCCGTCCCCTATAATGAATTGTAATGCAGTATATATACTGTATATATATATATATATATACTGTATAACAACAACCCCTATAAGCCCTAACATACTGTACAGTACTGTATATGCACATACATAAATGATACTACTGTATGGGCGGCGGGGGCGAGATGTGTTTGCAGCAGAGAGAGATCCGCTGCTCTCTCTCTGCGCAAACATCCTCACATTAAAAATTATTTTAAATACATTTTTATTGATAGTGTAGAGGTGCAGGGGGTCTCCGGAGCTGAACCGCGTTGGTTTTAGGTCTGGGGACCCCGTGCCCCCCGAGATACGGTATCCCTCTGCTCTGCTTGGTTTATATATATAGTATACAGTATATATACACACATGATGAACCAATATACAAATACATGTAGAATGGTTATCAAAATCATACTGTCCTACAGATAACGCTTCTCTATACAGACAATAATAATAATCCATTTAATAATCCTAACTGATTTTACAATATAAAACATAACATTCCAATCCACACAGTACATTGCATTTACATTGTATAAATGATGCATAAAATCTATGCACCATATACATTCTGCAAATGAATGTTAACAATATAATTGCAAGCTACTCTACCAGTAAATACAAACACTTCCAAACAATTCAACTATTTTAACCAATCAAGTATACAAAAATCAATATATAATGTAAGTACCAACCAGAAAACACAATTTAAAACCAAAGCTAACCCTTACAATACCAAGGATTACATCTATCTAATTGTAAAAAACCTTATACATTATACACAGCATTGTTTAAAGCCCCCTCCCCCCTAATGTTTCTGTTAACCAGATTACATTGAAGGGAGAGAGATGTAAAGGCCTAAAGCCCCCTCCCCCCTAATGTTTCTGTTAAACAGATTACATTGAAGGGAGAGAGATTTTACAGAAACACACATTAGGGGGGAGGGGGCTTTAAACAGATTACACTGAAGGGAGAGAGATGTTTCTGTTACCAGTAAATCTCCCTCCCTGCATTGCTAACCACCCTCACCCCCTACCCACATACCGTTACCCCCCCCCCCCATCCTGGCAATGGCCCCTCCGCTTCTGCAAAACAGACACAAAAATTAAAACATACAAAGTAATGTCCCCTAACCCCTTAATCACCATAGCGGTTATTAACCGCTACAGTCATGAAGGGGTTAACCCACCCTCACCCACCACTCGGGATGCCTACATACCCTCCCACACTAACCCCCCCCCACCCGTGAGGCCTAACCACCCAGTCAGTACCCACAAGGGAGGCCTACCCACATACCGTTGGGGAAACACCCCACCCCCACCCCAGTACCCACAATAAAAACAGTACAATCACCCACAATAAACAGCATTCTATTTATTAAATACATTACCCACCCCCTGTGCACCCCCCCATAAATACAAGATTTATTCTTTTACATTCAGGGTCCATAACGCAGCCCCACGCTAGTCCCCGGTGGGCTGGCAGGGCACCTGGACAGACCTACAGTTTACCAGCAGCATTCCACAGGTTCTGGAGGCCTGCTGGTGGATCCTGCCAGCACCATGGCGCCCAGGTGGTCTCCTTGGGTCACCGTGAGCCACAATTGGGTCCCCACGGTAGGCCCAAGGATGTCTGGGAGCCCCGGGTCAAACCCACAGGTGTCTGCGGGGCCTCGGGTGGTTCCCATGGGTGTCTGTGGAACTCACGGGTGCTCACTACGGCTCCGCGGTGCCCCCACAGAAGTGGGACCACACATAGTCATGCCCGCAGACTACGGGTCGGAGGTGCCCCCACAGAAGTGGGACCACACCGTCATCCCCGCATGTGTCACCCGTGGAACCACCAGCCTGCTACCCTTTAGGATACCCGAGGATACCCACAGGTGGTCTCCATAGGCCCCACGCAAAACCACGGAATCAAACCCTGAATGTAAAAAAAATAAACCTGGCCTATACATTCAATACATACACCCTCCCCCCCAACACCTACAGTACAATAATGTGCAAAATAACTATTATCCAGATATGGATAATAGATTAATTGCCCATTATTAAAAACATTAACTAGCATATACAAATAAATAAAGTACTACTGACCTCATCAATACGAAGTGTCCGATGCCAGCGCCTTCCTTCTCTTGCCCACACAATACATAGCCAAAACCAAGGCAATACATTGCAAGTACATTCAGATATCAATTAACCCCTTAAACACCTTATCGGATAATAACCGCAAAGGTAATTAAGGGGTTAAGCCACACAGGCACGATACCCACCCTTCACCCATGAATTTGTACTGTGGCTTCATCATGCAACTATATATATATACTGTATATATATATATACAGAGAGACAGAGAGAAAGAGAGAGAGATATATATACAGTATATATATATATATATATATATATATATACACACACACGTTATATACACACCGATGATAAACCAATATACAGTACAAATAAATGTAGAAGGGTTATCAAAAGCACTGTCCTACAACCAAACACTTCTCCATACATACACACTAAATTAAAATCAATTTCCTTTAATATTCATAACTGATCTCTCAATCTACTGTAAATCATCACTAAACCTCTGAAAAGCCATTTAAACAACTTACATTCCAATATAAATGATGCCTAAATATCTATGCACCATATACATTCTGCAAATTAATCAACCAAGTAAACAAAACTCAATTAGCAATCATTATTTACATCCCTAAACAATTCACACTAGATCCCGAACAATAAAACCATTAACAAATTCACGCCTAGAGCAGAACAATTAAGCCTTTGAAAAAATATAAGTACCGACAAAAATACAACCTTTACAAACCAATCCTATCCCTGACCTTCCTCAAACACACAATACAATACCAAGGAATACATCTATCTAATTTTAAAATACTTTAAACTCACAATAAAGCATACTGTAGCAGCATACACAAAATAATTTAAAACACATCTAATCCAGCTTTTAAAACAACATCATTTCTTACCCTGTACTGTACTGTATGTATATATCTCTCTAGACATATATAAATACATACATACAGTGGCAAGAAATGATATACCACAAAAAAAAAATATACACGTTTGTTAAAAAACCTTTTGAAAAAATTAACAAGTTAAATAAAATACATTTCTTTACTGTAGTTCACTTACCATTACTTGCCCCCACCGACTCCCGTTGCGCAGCTTACTCACGAACCAATCCACGATCAGGAACCCATAAAATAATAAACCATTCAAAATAATAAACATTAATCTAAAAATCCAAATCAATCCACGGGTCTTCTACTTGTAATCCATCTTCATCTGTATTCTTCTTTCTTCTATCTCCTTCCGGGCGGGGCAGGGCGTGGCCTTCTTTCCATCATCGGCCACGCCCTTGTCTTTTTTCTTCTCCGGAGGTCCTTCCTCCGCGGCATCTGGCTGCAAAATGAGACGACATAGGCTTTTAAAGGCCTATGACGTCACATTTTTTGTCATGGTTCCCACGGTCCTGATTGGGCCGTGAAAACCATGTGTTTTGGCCGATAAAAAAAAAAGAAAGGATGTAACGTCAATAAGGATAAAGTTCCCACGCTCTGATTGGCTACCGTACCACGTGACGGGTTTTCATTGACGTCACATCCTTTCTCCCCCAAGCCCCTGACACATGGTATACCAGAGCCAATCAGAGTAGGGATAAAGTTCCCACGCTCTGATTGGCTCTAGTACCATGTGTGCACGGCCATGTGCCTTTTCATGACGTCATCTTAAAGGCAATTGAAGCAAAGCCATTCTGATTGGCTGTGCTTTCATTCCCTTTAAGTGACGTCATCATTTTTTTTTGTCGGCCAAAACACATGGTTTTCACGGTCCAATCAGGACCGTGGGAACCATGACGCAAAATGTGACGTCATAGGCCTTTAAAAGCCTATGTCGTCTCATTTTGCAGCCAGACGCCGCGGAGGAAGGACCTCCGGAGAAGAAAAAAGACAAGGGCGTGGCCGATGATGGAAAGAAGACCACGCCCTGCCCCGCCCGGAAGGAGATAGAAGAAAGAAGAATACAGATGAAGATGGATTACAAGTAGAAGACCTGTGGATTGATTTGGATTTTTAGATTAATGTTTATTATTTTGAATGGTTTATTATTTTATGGGTTCCTGATCGTGGATTGGTTCGTGAGTAAGCTGCGCAACGGGAGTCGGTGGGGGCAAGTAATGGTAAGTGAACTACAGTAAAGAAATGTATTTTATTTAACTTGTTAATTTTTTCAAAAGGTTTTTTAACATGTGTATTTTTTTTTTTTTTGTGGTATATCATTTCTTGCCACTGTATGTATGTATGTATATATGTCTAGAGAGATATATACATACAGTACAGGGTAAGAAATGATGTTGTTTTAAAAGCTGAATTAGATGTGTTTTAAATTATTTTGTGTATGCTGCTATGCTTTATTGTGAGTTTAAAGTATTTTAAAATTAGATAGATGTATTCCTTGGTGTTGTATTGTGTGTTTGAGGAAGGTCAGGGATTGGCTTGGTTTGTAAAGGTTGTATTTTTGTCTGTACATATATTTTTTCAAAGGCTTAATTGTTCTGCTCTAGGCGTGAATTTGTTAATGGTTTTATTGTTCGGGATCTAGTGTGAATTGTTTAGGGATGTAAATAATGATTGCTAATTGAGTTTTGTTTACTTGGTTGATTAATTTGCAGAATGTATATGGTGCATAGATATTTAGGCATCATTTATATTGGAATGTAAGTTGTTTAAATGGCTTTTCAGAGGTTTAGTGATGATTTACAGTAGATTGAGAGATCAGTTATGAATATTAAAGGAAATTGATTTTAATTTAGTGTGTATGTATGGAGAAGTGTTTGGTTGTAGGACAGTGCTTTTGATAACCCTTCTACATTTATTTGTACTGTATATTGGTTTATCATGGGTGTGTATATAACGTGTGTGTATATATATATATATATATACACTGTATATATATCTCTCTCTCTCTCTTTCTCTCTGTATATATATATATATATACAGTATATATATATATAGTTGCATGATGAAGCCACAGTACAAATTCATGGGTGAAGGGTGGGTATCGTGCCTGTGTGGCTTAACCCCTTAATTACCTTTGCGGTTATTATCCGATAAGGTGTTTAAGGGGTTAATTGATATCTGAATGTACTTGCAATGTATTGCCTTGGTTTTGGCTATGTATTGTGTGGGCAAGAGAAGGAAGGTGCTGGCATCGGACACTTCGTATTGATGAGGTCAGTAGTACTTTATTTATTTGTATATGCTAGTTAATGTTTTTAATAATGGGCAATTAATCTATTATCCATATCTGGATAATAGTTATTTTGCACATTATTGTACTGTAGGTGTTGGGGGGGAGGGTGTATGTATTGAATGTATAGGCCAGGTTTATTTTTTTTACATTCAGGGTTACTTCCGTGGTTTTGCGTGGGACCTCTGGAGACCACCCGCGGGGAATCCTCGGGTATCCTAAAGGGTAGCAGGCTGGTGGTTCCACGGGTGACACATGCGGGCATGACGATGTGTGGTCCCACTTCTGTGGGGGCACCTCCGAACCGTAGTCTGCGGGCATGACGATGTGTGGTCCCACTTCTGTGGGGGCACCTCCGACCCGTAAGTGCGGGGATGATGATGTGTAGTTCCACTTCTGTGGGGGCACCGCGGACCCGTAGTGAGCACCCGTAAGTTCCCCAGACCCCCATGGGAACCACCCGAGGCCCCGCAGACACCTGTGGGTTTGACCCGGGGCTCCCAGACATCCTTGGGCCTACCGTGGGGACCCAATTGTGGCTCACGGAGACCCAAGGAGACCACCTGGGCGCCATGGTGCTGGCAGGATCCACCAGCAGGCCTCCAGAACCTGTGGAATGCTGCTGGTAAACTGTAGGTCTGTCCAGGTGCCCTGCCAGCCCACCGGGGACTAGCGTGGGGCTGCGTTATGGACCCTGAATGTAAAAGAATAAATCTTGTATTTATAGGGGGGCACAGGGGGTGGGTAATGTATTTAATAAATAGAATGCTGTTTATTGTGGGGCTGTGCATTGTTTTGATTGCGGGGACTGGGGGTGGGGGGTGGTTCCCCAATGGTATGTGGGTAGGCCTCCCTTGTGGGTAGTTAGTGGGTGAGGGTGGTTAGGCCTCACGGGGTGGGGGGTTAGAGTGGGAGGGAATGTACAGTAGGCGTCCCGAGTGGTGGGTGAGGGTGGGTTAACCCCTTCATGACTGTAGCGGTTAATAACCGCTATGGTGATTAAGGGCTTAGGGGACATTACTTTGAAAGTGTAATTTTTTTTCTCTGTTTTACTGTACTGTACAGCAGCAGCAGCGGAGGTTGCCATGGGTAGTGGGTAGTGTATTGAATGTATTTATTGGTTATTATGCCTTAACCCCTTCATTACCTTAGCGGCTATACGCTATGGTAATGAAGCATCATTTCTGAACTTTTAATAATATTGTGCAGGAGCAGGGGGTCCCCTGAGATTAGATTTCTGTTTCAGGGAACCCCCTGCTCACTGTACAATATTATTAAAAATACAGAAATGCTGCTTCTTTACCATAGCGCATAGCCGCTAAGGTAAAGAATGATTCTTTAATGATGTGTCTTTTTTATTCACAGTGTAGTTGTGCAGGGGGTCTCCGGAGCAGAAGCGCACAGGTTTCAGGTCTGGGGACCTCCTGCTCCCCGAGATACAGGCCCCTTTAGGGGGTGCCGGTATCCCTCTGCTCTGCTTGGTTTAACAGGCCGCGGTCACGTGATCGGGGCCTTTAACGCAGAGGGATACCGGCACCCCCTAAAGGGGCCTGTATCTCGGGGGGCAGGAGGTCCCCCGACCTGAAACCAGTGCGGTTCAGCTCCCGAGACCCCCTGCACATCTACACTATAAATAAAAATGTATTTATTTGTATTTATTTATTTATTTATTGCGGGGATGCTGTGTGTGATTATTTTTTATTGTGTGTAGCGGGGGTGGGTGACGGGGTTTATAAATGTGAGTTTATAAATAAAATAAAGAATATTATTTCTAGGGGCCTTAGAACAGAAGTTCCCATGCCAATTGGGTACTCATTGCTCTTTTGTTACAATGTTGCTGGTCTTGCGGGTTTGCAGTCTGCAAGCAAAAAGCAGTTTGTACAGTAGTACTGAGTGTGAGATAAATTAACCAGTTCTTTTATTGCGGAAGTCGCCACCAAAAACTTTTATTTACAAATACAGTACAAAAACCGTGCAACACACAACATACAGTATCCTTTGTTTAAGTACAGCAGGTACTATAGGGTAAAACATGTACTGTACAGTACAGCACAATATTACAGTATGGTCTCACTGAAAGTCCTCCCCATTTTCCATCCATGGCCGATGCCTTGCATGGCGCAAAACGCCATGAATGCAGTCTCTAACGCCTCTCATTACAGGATCTGTAACAGGATAATAGCGCTGCATTTCTTCCAGAATCTTTTTCCTTAAATTAGAAGGAAGGGCCTTTTTATGGCGATTCCCATCGTAATTTACTTTGAACACCCGCAGTACAATGTGTAGGGAACATGGTGTTTAAATATGATCAAGGCATACTTGTGTGGTATACCAGCACTCCTCACCCTATACTTCTCCCTCAGCGCCGGTGGCAGATCGCACAGGGAGATGTCGGGCTCTGTTTGTATGCGAGCGGGTGTAGGAGGTCTTTTGGGAGCGGGTGTACTTGAGGCGATGGGCAATGGTAGGGTGTCTGGGAGGAAGCTTTCCTCCGGTAGTGGTCGCCGGGTTGTCTCCTGGCGTGGTCTTGATGGGGTTGTCATGTCCTCCTCAATAGCATAGTACACCGCATCTTCTGGTGGGGGGGGTGTGCTTGGTGATGGAAGGGGGTCGAAGTTACCATGCATCACATCCATGTCACCCCCCTGCTCCAGCGTCGGGGAAACAGGGGCATTAACACCGAGCAAATAATGTATGCCCGCTATGTCAGCCTCTATCTTGTCCATCCGTTGCTCCATATGTAGCATCCGTTGATCCAGCCGTTGCTCCATTTGTAGCATCCGTTGCTCCACATGTAGCACCGACTCCAGAAGCAGATCTAGCTTTGCCAGCACAATAGAATTCCCGGGGAGATCCACAGTTAGCCCATTCAGGATCCGGTCTAACGAGCTGCTTGTGCATGGCATCTGGAGATCTGGGGGGATGGGTGCAACGGAGGATGAGATGGGGGTTCTCTGGAGAGAAGCGGCATCGATGGAGAGTGGAGGAGGTGACCTGGGGATGCCCGGTACAGGAGAAGCTGCAGCGTCGTCGAAGAGGGATGGAGAAGGTGACCGTTGGATTTCCGGGAGAGAAGCAGAGTCGTCCAAGAGCAAAGGAGACAGTGACCCGTGGATTTCAGAGGCAGCAGCATCTTCAGATGGAACCAGAGAAGATGGGGGTGGAGAAGCCGGGCTGAAGATTTCCGGGACAGCTACAGCACAGTTGTCGAAGCTTATGGGAGCAAGTGGTCTGCGTATTCGGTGAGTTGGCTGCCATTCGTCTTGCGTACCGAGCACAGTACCGTATTTCTTCTTCACATAATAAGGCTGACGTGTTTTAAAAGCCTTAGCCTTTGGGTTCAGCAGAAGGTTTTCTTTGTTGGCCTTAGCCTGTCGCTTTGCCTTTGGCTTGGAAACGGTAACTGCCTTTCTCTTTTTCAGTGTGGCAGGCACAGCAGAGGTGAGATGGTTCTTTCGTCCATAGAACCGGGGCTGCTCCATGTAAGCGGGAGGCACAATGCAGTATCTGGACAATGGCTCAGATAAAGATCAGCAAGCGGTGGGCTATGCAACGTGTACAACCTTTTATGCATGGCGGCCAGGTACAGGTGTTGAAAGTGGGTGGTCTGTAATGTGAGTCATTAACATATAAATACACCATCCATTTTTTGGATTCACTGCACATTGAATACACATCGACTAAACATCGAATACACATTCTTGTGTTTGTATTTCTTTCTACAGTACTCGCAGCAATGCCTGTTAAGAAGATTTCAAAGGATCTCAGCATGAGAATGAAGGAGATGTACACGAGCGGAAAACGAATTGCAGATATCCAGCGCTGGTTAACTGCTTCTGGCCTCGTTGTGCCATCAAGCACCGTGTGCTATCATGCACAAGGAAAAAACAGAGACCGCAAAAAGGCACCAAAGGTAACAAATGCATAAGTATACTGTATTTATAAAACTTAACCAAAAAATATATAGAAAACTGTAGTGTACATCTACAGTATACCGTATTTATATAGTATATTTATATTACAACAGTATATACTGTAGTGTACTGTATGTGTGGTCAATTTATATTTTTTGTGCAGCAGTATACACTTTTGGTATATTGCAATTCATCTTACAATGGAATATACAGTATATGATGTGTATTTATTATGATATAACAACAGTATACCGTATTTATATAGTATATTTATTATATTACAACAGTATATAGTGTATGTGTGGTCAATTTATATTTTTTGTGCAGCAGTATACACTTTTGGTATATTGCAATTCATCTTACAACGGAATATACAGTATATGATGTGTATTTATTATGATATAACAGTATATTTATATAGTATATTTATATTACAACAGTACTGTATACTGTATATTTTGTCTATTTATATTTATAGTACAGCAGTATACATTTTTTGTATATTTATATTTACTGTATATTACAACATTACATGTACAGTATACATTTTATATTGCTGCATATTAATAACACAATATAATTTCTTTGCATTGTAGGGAGACTACTCTTCTGGTGGACAGAATAAGTGAGGAGAATGATGAGAGGAGCGCATTAAGGGTTAAAAACACTCTGCAGGAAAACCACAATCTGACTGTATCCGAGAGCAGCATAAAGAAGATGAGACGCAAAATTGGATGGAAATATGGACGTGTGAGGTTAGTACTGGACAGTACAGGAGGTACTGTAAAGTAAAAGTGTTGTTTTGCAAACTGTACTGCGCTGTGACGCTAACATTTTTTATTCATTGTCATTACAGAGTGTACCCCATGATACGGGACGCAAACAAAATCAAAAGAGTGCTACAGGCCCAAGCATGGATCGACAGCGGTGAGACTTTCCAGGATTGCATCTTCACTGATGAGTCTACTGTGTCGCTGGAGAGATTTGCAAGATTTGCGTTCCACAAAAAAGGCCGCATAACTTTGAAGCCGTGGCCAAAACACCCTGTGAAGCTGCATGTGTGGGGTGCCATCTCTAGGCGTGGACCAGGATGCATTGTCGTCTTTGAAGGTACAATTTCTCAAATATAATGCCGCCTAATGCACTGTACTTGACTAGTGTTGCCTTACCGTATGCACTGTACTGTACTATTGAGCACTTTTCTTTTCTTGCTATAGGAATCATGAATAAAGATTTCTTCCAAGACAACATTGTGCCCGTGATAGTGCGATACATCACACGAGACTTTCCCAATGGTCATCGCTTTTACCAGGACAATGATCCCAAGCACACCGCGTCGACGGCGCATATCCTTGAGCGCGGCATCAACTGGGTGAAGACGCCAGCGGAGTAAGTGCAGTAGACCGTGTTCCATTTATGTTCCCCACTGTTTTTACTGTGTACTGTATCTCTTAAACTAATTGTCCTTTCTTTCCAATCACAGATCGCCAGACTTCAATCCGATCGAAATGGTCTGGCATCAGCTGAAGGACCACATCCGTAAAGTGGCGAAACCCTCCAAGAAGGACGAGTTGTATAAAGCCATAATGAGTTTTTGGAACGATGTACTCACCGTGGAACGATGCAATAAATATATAGACCATATTGCCACTGTGTTGCCCATTGTCATCGCGCGCAATGGGCAAGCATCAGGAAAGTAGTACAGTGCTGTAGTATTGTACAGTAAGTACAGTATGATACAGGTAAGTATGGCACAGATTTTTTCTTTCCCAATAGTCAGAGTATACAGTAGTTCCAGTATACAGTACAGTAGACTAGTTTGACAGTACTACAGTAACTGCCTACTAACTGCTCCATTTTTTTCTTTCCAGAGAAAGCTGCACCAGCCACCTACTGTACAGTAGTTCTACCATAATACAGTACGCACATACAGTACAGTACAGTTACTGAACAAAGTTTTTGTTTTCTTGTCGTTCCAGGAAAAAGGGTGCCCAAGGGGGAGGGGGGGCCTTGTGTTCCGTCAAATGTACAGTATATAAACAGCAGTAATGATGTACACAAAACCTCTCCTCTCTCAATGAACTACTGTACCGCAGACACAATGAGGATACTGTTACAGTATGAAGGGGAAAAGAACAGGATGGGTTATTTAACATTATACTGTGCAATATTTATACTGTATATTTATATATACTGTATTTTTATTCTAAAGGTATTCGAGAATGTACTGTACTGTATGAGGACCTGGTGACTTTCAACCCTCTCAGACCCACAGAACGGATTATTTCACATTACTGTATATTTATCCTGTATATTTTCAGTAATTTAGAAGCAGTGGCTGTTCTGAACAGAACAGTTACTGTAAGCAAACGGATGCACATCAGATTTACATTTCCAATTCGAGAGGGGATTTTTCCAAAGCAGGCAGGCCTCCCTCTAAGGGAGGGGGATGGTGGGATCATACTCTGGCTGGCCTCCTGCTGAATCTTGTTACCGTAGCCAGCCCAGGGCCAGATTAACAAAACAATGGCTTGGATTGGATTAGCCAGACGATTGATGCTTGGCCTGGGAGGGATTAAAAACTCTAAGGGAGGGGGTGGGTGGTGTAGCTAGGATTGTACTGTGTCAGTATTTCCAACGGCAGGTCACCCTAATAATTGCATGAATAAACCCCCAAAGACAAGGCCCAAATATAGTACAGTATACTGTATACTGCATATACAGTACAGAGCTGTATACTGTATTATAAATAAATAATCATACAGTACTGTACAGTATGTATTATTGTGTGTTGAGGTTTTGAATTGCTGTTAACTTGAAATGTTTCACCATTGTATTGTACTGTATTTGTAAATAAAAGTTTTTTGTGGCGACTTCAGCAATAAAAGAACTGGTTAATTTATCTCACATAAAGTACGTGAATACGACCGCAATCACCATTGTAAATGGGTGCATAGGATGGAACGGCAGGTGCTAAAGGGGTATAAATATGATATTTATCAGTGTTGATCAGAGAGTTGATCAGAAGGATTCCCCTTATAAAGTATACAGCACTCTATTGTCATTCATACAGTATACTGTAGTAAAGGGTAGACAACACATGGTCTTGCAGTATACTGTATTACTACAAATCTGTCAGGTTGACCAGAATCACTGCGGATATCGGAAAATAATACAATTTTATTAATTCTACGTAGAATTAATAAAATTGTATTATTTTCCGATATCCGCAGTGATTCTGGTCAACCTGACAGATTTGTAGTAATATACTGCAAGACCATTTATTGTCTACCCTTTACTATACTGTACTGTATGAATGACAATAGAGTGCTGTATCTTAGGGGAATCCTTCTGATCAACTCTCTTTGATCAACACTGATAAATAATTTATCTCACACTCAGTACTACAAACTGCTTTTTGCTTGCAGACTGCAAAGCCGCAAGACCAGCAACATTGTAAAAAAAGAGCAATGAGCGCGAAATTGGCGTGGGAACTTCTGTTCTAGGGCCCCTAGAAATAATATTCTTTATTTTATTTATAAACTCACATTTATAAACCCCGTCACCCACCCCCGCTACACACAATAAAGCGGGCACTTACAGTACAGTATATATTTATTTCTCTTCATGTATTTATTTATTTATTTAGATTTATTTATTAATTGTGGAGCTGCTGTGCGTGAGGGGCCATGGCCAGGATGGGGGGGGGGGGGAACGGTACAGTATGTGAGTAGGGGGTGAGGGTGGTTAGACCTCACAGTATGCACATTGGGTCCCCCCCCCCCCTCCCCACATTTACATACTGTACACTGCACGACATCAATGCAGGGAGGGAGATTTACTGGTAAGGAAGGCTTTAGGCCTTTATATCTCTCTCCCTTCATTGTAATCTGTTTAACAGAAACATTAGGGGGGGAAGGGGCTTTAGGCCTTTATATCTCTCTCCCTTCAGTGTAATCTGCTTAACAGAAACATTAGGGGGGAGGGGGCTTTAAACAATGCTGTGTATAATGTATAAGGTTTTTTACAATTAGATAGATGTAATCCTTGGTATTGTAAGGGTTAGCTTTGGTTTTAAATTGTGTTTTCTGGTTGGTACTTACTGTACAGTATATATTGACTTTTGTTTACTTGATTGGTTAAAGTGTTTGTTTGGAAGTGTTTGTATTTACTGGTAGAGTAGCTTGCAATTATATTGTTAACATTCATTTGCAGAATGTACAGTATATGGTGCATAGATTTTATGCTATGCATCATTTACAGTATACAATGTAAATGCAATGTACTGTGTGGATTGGAATGTTATGTTTTATATTGTAAAATCAGTTAGGATTATTAAATGGATTATTATTATTATTGTCTGTACTGTATAGAGAAGCGTTATTTGTAGGACAGTATGATTTTGATAACCATTCTACATGTACTGTATTTGTATATTGGTTCATCATCTGTGTGTATATACTGTATACTGTATAATATATATATATATATATATATATATATATATATATACAATATATATATATATGTATATATATGTATACAGTATATATATATATACTGTATACAGTATGTACTGTATAGGGATTGTTATTATATATACTGTATACTGTATATATATATATATATATATATATATATATCCAGTATATATCCAGTATATACTGTACAGTATATATTTATTTCTCTTCATGTATTTATTTATTTATTTAGATTTATTTATTAATTGTGGGGCTGCTGTGCGTGAATTTTTTTTATTGGGGGTGAGAGGGGTGTTTGGCCCTTGGTGTGAGTTAAGGACTTGCAGCAGCAGCACAATTAATAAATAAATCTAAATAAATAAATAAATGACAATAAATACATTTGAAATACATTTTTATTGATAGTGTAGATGTGCAGGGGGTCTCCGGAGCTGAAGCGCACAGGTTTTAGGTCTGGGGACCCCGTGCCCCCCGAGATACAGGCCCCTTTAGGGGGTGCCGGTATCCCTCTGCTCTGCTTGGTTTAACAGGCCGCGGTCACGTGATCGGGGCCTTTAACGCAGAGCACTCAGCACTCAGAAACACAGGCCAGGCAGATTTAACACACACACACACAATAGGGGGAGGTTTTTTTTACATAGATTGCAGGGAAGCTTAACGCACACACATAATAGGGGGATAGGGGGAGGGGTTTTTACATAGATTAGAGAGAAGGCAGGGAGTTTTAACACAGACATGAAAAATATGTATTGAATGTATTAATTGTTTATTATGCCTTAACCCCTTCATTGCCTTAGCGGCTATCCACTATGGTAATGACGCAGCATTTTCTGTATTTTTAATAATATTGAGCAGGAGCAGGGGGGGTCCCTGAGCATTAATTTCTGGCTCAGGGAACCCCCTGCTCACTGTACAATATTATTAAAATATAGAAATGATGCTTCTTTACCATAGCGCATAGCCACTAAGGTAAAGAACGAGTGTTTATTTATACTGTATATTGTATGTGTTTTATTGATACTGTACATGTGCAGAGGGTCTCCAGAGCAGAAGCGCACAGGTTTTAGGTCTGGGGACCCCGTGCCCCCCGAGATACAGGCCCCTTAAGGGGGTGCCGGTATCCCTCTGCTCTGCTTGGTTTACAGGCCGCGATCACGTGATCGGACCTTTAAACCAAGCAGAGGGATACCGGCACCCCCTAAAGGGGCCTGTATCTCGGGGGGCACGGGGTCCCCAGACCTAAAACCAACGCGATTCAGCTCCGGAGACCCCCTGCACATCTACACTATCAATAAAAATGTATTTCAAATGTATTTATTGTCATTTATTTATTTAGATTTATTTATTTATTTTTTGGCGGCTGCTGTGTGTGTGTATTTTTTTATTGTGGGTAGCGGGAGGGTGGGTGAATGGGGTATTAGCCCCAACGATGGTTGGGGAGGGCTTGCGGGGCGGGGGGGGGGGGGGGTAGTGGGAGGGCTTAACCCCTTCATGACCGTACCGGTATTAACTGCTACGGTCGTGAAGGGGTTAAGTGCACCCGCAAACCCCCCCCCCCCTCCCGCAAGTCCTAAACTCACACCAAGGGCCAAATACCCCCCTCACCCATCCCCACTACACACAATAAAGCGGGCACGGTGGGTTAACCCCTTCATTGCCTTAGCGGCTATCCGCTATGGTAATGACGCAGCATTTTCTGTATTTTTAATAATATTGAGCAGGAGCAGGGGGGGTCCCTGAGCATTAATTTCTGGCTCAGGGAACCCCCTGCTCACTGTACAATATTATTACATCTCTCTCTCTGCTGCAAACACATCTCGCCCCCAGTATGTGCAGTAATTTACTGAACATGTACTGTAGAATAAATGCATAGTTTTATTTATTCGGGTTTATTAAACAGTATACTGTTCGGCCGGAAAACATCAGCATACTGTACTGTACAGCACAATATTATCCATCGAAATCCCCTCATTAGCCGTTTTCTTTTCTGAGGAAAAACAAAATGAAAAGTTTTAATGTACAGTAATGGTCAGCCCCCTAAAGAAGTACAGTACCCAGCCAGCCCCACCAAAATAATACAGCAACAATACAGTACTCACCATACTGTACTACTGTATTTCCCATTCAGCTGGCGCTGGGCCACTGCCACTGCCAGTCCAGCTTTCATCATCACCCACGTCGATAGTTTGCAGCGGGACTAGCCCACCTGTAGTCAGCAGGTGAGGCGGGAAATCGCTTAGGTACATGCAAGCTTCATCAAAACTGGCCGCGAAATCCGACTCGGTCTCAGGCTCAGGGTTGTCACTGACGGCGGGACCATCATTAGAAGCTGGTGCTGGTTCTGGCGCATTGCTTGGCAGGGACTGTCGCTTCTTAGTTGGTTTTAACACGACCCTTCGCCTTTTGCCGCCTCCATGATCATAGATACAGGAAAAACCCTGTGACACACACCAATACCCTCCAACAAATTGGGGCTCAATACGGTGAAAACAGGGGTCGCTACATAACCTTTTCCTTATTGCACGCTTCCACAAATGAGGAGTTGGCGAAAATTTGTAAAAGTCATAGTTTTCGATAAAATACTGATAAATTTGAACAACTGTTGCCATCTTATCCTCTGTTGCATTAATAGCGGCCCATATCAAATAAGCATAACTTCTGTCAGGTTTTTGGAACACGGGCTGCTGCATTTGAACACTCATGGTGGGTCTCTGAAGAATAGTGTAACTGAAACTACAGTACGTGGTCTTTGTCTTTATTTAATACAGTACTGTATGTAAAACCTAAATTGATACATTTTTGCAACGTCTTCCTTCAGTCTCAAGGCCAAATTACAATAGCACACTGTGGTACAGTATCTTTTTTTAAACGAAACAACTGCAAGCCCACACATTACTGATTCGGCGCTTTACAAGTCATGAGTTTATGCCATCTGGTGGACAAGCGAAGCATTGCAGCCTAGTAAATCCTTCTCATTATCATTTAACAGATCAGGACCCCGTCAGCCAGGCATGAACCGTGGCTGGGAAGGCAAACGCAACGAAGCATGCAAGAGGTGAGCAGCGGCGGATTCCAGGTATCTGCCAGGTACAAACTGGGCATTTGCTCGAATAAAGTGTGTCGGTGCAGTATTACCACATGTGTATTCACTCAGAGCGCCTAGTGTTTTTTCCTGTTAAGTGTGAGCAACTGCATTCAGCTTTCAACATCCACACAGGTGCAGTTACTGAGCTCATCGGCACCGTGTACCGCTCACCTGTTCAGGACTATTAGGTCCAGCCTACTTTTATGTTATTGGTACTCACCATTCTGATCCAATACTACTTCCAGCTCAGCCACCTTACCCTGCTTGCTTCCTGCTGCCGCATCAAAAGTCTACTGTCACAGTGGGATACCCCACTGACACCTAGCATGGGGCAGCTCTTCCGTTGTTCTTCTATATTGAGAGCCGGATCTGTATGTACCACGTCATATCGTAGACCGGTCATTCGCATCCTATAGCATACACGTATTCCCCTGCAAATTTCCTCACCTAGGTCTGGTACTGAGGCTCTATACAGTACTCATAGGTAACCTTACCAGTAGTTTGTGCTTACGATCATTGAGCTCTCTGTGTTAAAACTATATTGTGTTCCCTTTATTTTATTAGTCCATAGGACCCCATTACAAGTTTTTTTTAACCATTAAATTGCCATATTGGCAGCACACAACTCTATCTGGGTCTAGATTTTACATTTACAGTCCCTGCCACGAATATAACCGCATTCATACAGATCCACCTACCCCACTCTGCGTTCCTTAACCTCCGTTCTATCACTAGATTAGAGAGTGCATGTTATTGGATTCAAACTACTCTACCCTACTCTCCATCTCAGGAGTGACCCTCTGGCTTAGCTTAACTTTTGCTTTGTACAGTATATTACCACCTGTTTATCCTTTGAAGCTGAGTGGGTGTCTACCCCCTGCTTATGTAATAACGGACCTGAAATAAAGAGCCACTCTATCAGTAAAATGCGACTGCGCTATACTGAATAACAATTTGTAAAAACCTGCATAGTATAACCTCCATGATAAAGTTGCACTTATACTCTATTTTAACCATCAGCAAGATACACATACACGTTTCTGATTATTAGAAGCATAAGGGACAGAACAGGTTGCTGCAAGTTTTGTTGGTGAATTGTAGAGAACCTGTTAAACTGGGAACAAAAATGCATTCATGTATAAAAGACCAAATTGATGCGAGAGACTTTAGTCTAGCATCACACATAGTGCAAGTCAGTTTATACAACTCTTCAGGAACCAACAGTGCACAAATATATAATATATTATATTTAATACTTGCCTCAACACTATAATAACTTCAGAGCTTCCATAGTCCATTAAGAAAACCTTCATGCGTGCAATATCTTCTATTTTATATTTTGTTGGTCCACATGGTTTCCCCACATATTTAAATTCTAAAGGAATTAATTCAGTGATATTTGCACGACACCATAATTGGTGTTCTTTACTTTCTATAACAATAATTTCACCTAGGGGAAAAAAAAAAAAAAAAGACATTATGTAATACAAAAATTATTTTGTTAATATAACCACAATTTTCAGAGGCTCACATTTTTCGCCACTCAATTTTGACAAAAACTGCACATTCCTGTGAAAGACTCACTCGACAAACAAGTTTATGAAAAAGGTTTTAGTAAAAACAAAAACTAGGTATTTTTCTCTCCATTTGATGGAGAAAAAAAACCTCACTCATCTATATAAAAAAAAATTGTATTACAGTGTATTGAAAAGGCATTGGCATTCTATATATTCCATTGTGTTTTAAACTATTATTCAACCATTCTTTTCATTTCAGTAGGTGTTGGCCCTAGAGTGCCAAAACAGTGCACTGGTTGAATTTTCAACTGCAGCTGCGGTGGCATTTATTTTAGCAACCTTAAAATGACACTTTTGGCTGCCTTTAAAAAAATAAAAATAAAATGGATGTCCATTTGCTTGTATTGTATGTCTTTATTTATATAACAACAAAAGTGTACTCAGCGCTTCACAAAGAATACAGTACAGGGAATTATAATAATACAATAAGTGCAGCAAAATCAGACAATAGGAAAGGAAATGCCTGCCCCGAAGACCTTACAATCTAAGAGGTTTAACGGGAAACTTACAGAGACAGTAGGCGAGGGAGTAAGTGCTGTAGATGGCAGTGCTTGGTCACAACGTGTGGTAGGAGTGACTGAGTGTGGGACAATAGCCATGAGTGCAGGCTATTGGGATACTTGATTTGTGGGGTGAGATTTAAAACTGGTCAGTATTAAATGAAAAGGTTAACACCATTTACAGAGGAAGAGATAGCAGGGAAGCATGAGTGAGATCCACAGTAAGAAGGCGTAGATAGAGGGTGTGAATAGAGGATTTGTGTGGGTGTTTTTTTATGGAGGGGTATAGAAGTTGTTGGGAGAGGGGTGTATAAATAATGCTGCAGTGGGGAGTGGGGAAGTTGGAGAGAACACAGACATTCACAAAGGAGTGAGGAAACAGTAAACAGAAAAAGCAGTAGGGAGGGTGCAGTAGGGAGGTAAGATGCAGGAGAGACTTCACAGGTAATAGAGGATAAAAATGAACAAAATCACAGATAGTAAAAGAGAAAGTCTCACAGTGGCAAAGTTGTAATGCAGAGTCCAGTTCTTCCTCGAATTTCAACTCCAAAATTAACTCTTGTACAGGCATACCCCGTATTAACGTACGCAATGGGACCGGAGCATGTATGTAAAGCGAAAATGTACTTAAAGTGAAGCACTACATTTTCCCACTTATTGTTGCATGTTCTGTACTGCAAACGTCATACACGTGCATAACTGATGTAAATAAAGCATTTGTAACAGGCTCTATAGTCTCCCCGCTTGCGCACAGCTTCGGTACAGGTAGGGAGCCGGTATTGCTGTTCAGGACGTGCTGACAGGCGCATGCGTGAGCTGCCGTTTGCCTATTGAGCGATATGTACTTACTCGCGAGTGTACTTAAAGTGAGTGTCCTTAAAGTGGGGTATGCCTGTATACACTTTAGATATGAAACTTAAGATGTAACTCTTTCGATGTTACAGTCATCACAGCCAAGTTACACTGACTTAAGTACCCTAATCACATGCATTTGACTAACACTTAAGGGAGGGGTTTGCCTAATCAAATCAGACACACCAAATAGTTAATTAATTATCAATTCTCTCTCAATTGATTGGAGTCAGCATACAGACACATACCAAATGTAAAAAAAAAAATGTTATTTAATATAAATACTAATAAGGTAACAGTTTGTATGAGTACAGGCACAATAATAAAAAAATTTAAAAAATTACTTAAGATCAAAAAGTTATACCCTTTTAGATCTTAAAATGGGACAAGAATACACATGATCCAAACTTAAATTGTCATGTGCAATACAGGAAATGGTTTGGGTAAATTAATCCAATAGTTTTGTACAGTACATTTTCCATTATAATCAAACAGATATTAACAAGTTCCCAAATAAATATTTATCTAGTAGAAACTTAGCTATCAATAAAATGAAACAAAACATTCAGCATTAGTAGTCTACTCTGAGAAATAACCTTACGGTCTTGATTATGTTAAACCACAATTACAGTATACGGGACACCTTATGATATTGCTAAATTTCCAAAACAAGTTATGCTAAAAGCTACAAATAAATTTTTGATTAAAACATCTAAAAGGTTCAGGCGACATGCCATGCTTCCAAATATGAAAAATACATTACCAAGCTCCAAGATATCGCTAGGACAACATGGGCTAGCTGTCATGCTAAACATTTTCAGTCTTTTTTCAAGCATGATCGTGGGCCGTTTCTGCCTATACCATCGGATGTAGAAGTTGCAAGGATTTATCACATGGCTGACAAATACAAGTTCTGAAGAGGCTGGACAAAAGAAAAAAATATATTTCATCCAGGTTGCATCCGCCTCTTACAAAGTTAAGAAACAATTTATTCATGCAGTACTTTTATTACAGGCAACTGACAATAGTTGCACAAAACAAGTTACTTTACATATAAACTTTACATGTACATGCTTGAACAACCCTGGGGGAAAACCTGTTACTTTCAATTTAAATTATATTGCATTCACTGTCCGAAAAGATCAGTTTTCCGCCCATCTAGAGTACAAGAAAAACAAGAAAGAACCTCAGCACTCTTATTTTTGTATGTTGCCGAGTACTTTTACACTCATCCCATAAAGGCTCAGATGATGGGTGGGAAACAAGGATGGCATGTTTAACCATTTCCCTTTAAACATTATGGCTCTTGCAAAGGAGGCTGAACGTGTAAAAATATGGTTAGGCTCTTTTTCATGTGTACATTGAATTCTATTTTGTTTTTGGATTGATAAAGTGGGCAGTTGCTGGGAAGTGAGATACTGGGCACTTTAACCCTCAATGACGAGGGAGTTTGCACCCATAAGTGCTGAACAATTTTTTAAGTCTTTGATGCTAGCAATGCTCAAGTCCAAATACAGACGAAAATCTACATAAAATCACGTATTGGTTGGGTATCGCTGGGTCAACTCCCACCCCCTTATATTATAATTCACTCTTTAAAAAAGACTGAATAAAAAGTCATGTGAATATGAACATGTATAAATCTTTTATTCAATGTCACAAACTAAGATGGAGGGGGGAGGGAAATGAAACAGACACAAACTAAATACAATAAAAGAGAAAACAAGGGGTTTTGGAGGTAGAATGTGGGCAAGTGCGAGTTTGAAAAGCAGCGAGACACCAATAATACATCGAGATAATACTAGAAAACTTCTAAAGACTAAACCAAGTTGGCGCAGAAAGGAAGGAGCAGATAAGATAATAGAACAGGCTGAAAAAAACTGAAATGCATGCTTACTAATGCAAGAAGCCTGACAGATACAATGAGGGAGCTTGAATTAATAGCTGCAAGGGAGCAGTATGATATCATAGGCATTACTGAAACATGGTGGGAAGAAACTCATGACTGGGCTGTTAATTAATTTAGAGGGTTATTCCCTTTTTCGGAAGGATAGAGCTAATAGAAGACGAGGTGGAGTATGTTTATATGTTAAACCGGATCTAAAGTCTATAATAAGGGAAGATGTTTATGAAGGGAATGATGAAAATGTAGAGACCTTGTAGATAGAAATTAGCAGTGGAGGTATAAGTATAAAGAAAATGTTTGCAGGGATATGCAATAAACCACCAAATAAATATCGGTGAGATTTAGGAAGCTAAAATACTTTTGCAAACTAGGTCATGTTTGCATAATGGGTGATATTAATTATCCAGACAGACTGGGGCAATGAGATTAGCATTACAACAAAAGAAAACAGGTTTTTGGGGGTGCTTAAAGACAATTATATGACCCAAATTATTGAGGAACCAACCAGAAGAGAGGCAATACTGGATTTGGTAATATCAAACAATGTAGAAGTAATAACACACACTCAAGTCCTGGAAGATTTGGGTAACAGTGATCATACAATAACATGGTCTCATTTGAAATAAATGATCAAAAAACAGATTACTTGGGTTCAACAAAGACCTTAAACTTTAGCAAAGCATATTGTAATAAACTGAGGGCTAATCTACAAGTAATGCATTGGGATGATGTTTTTGCAGGGAAAAAAGTAGAAGACAAATGGACAGTCTTAAAAACATTGCTAGAAAAGTACACTTATCAGTGGATACCCTTGGGTAATAAGTATAAAATAAATAAATCAAAACCAATGTGGCTAAATAAACAGGTAGGGAGGAAATGGACAAGAAGAGGAAGGCGTTTCGATTCTTTAAGTCAGAAGGGACGGAGGCATCGTATCAGAATTATAAGAAATGTAACAAAAATTGCAAACGGGCAATCAAATTAGCAAAAATGGTTAATGAAAAAGGGATTGCAATAGAAAGTAAGATCAACCCTAAAAAGTTCTTTAAGTACCTTAATAACAAAAAAATGGGAAAAGAAAATATAGGACCCTTTCAGTGTGAGATGGGCAGGCAGATTATTGGAGATAAGGAAAGAACAGAGGTACAGTATTAAACAAATTCTTTGCCTCTGTGTTTACAATGGAAAAATAAATTTCAATAGTAAGGCCGTAGGAGGAAGCCACAACCTCAATATTAATGAACAATTGGTTAACTGATGAAGAAGTTCATAAGCAGCGTGAAAAAAATGAAAGTAAATAAGACACCTGGCCCAATGGTATACATCCAAGAGTTCTCAAGGAGTAAAGTTCAGTAATAGCCAAACCATTACATTTAATATTCAAGGACTCCATTTCCACAGGCTCAGTACCACAAGATTGGCGTAAAGCAGATGTGGTGCCTATATTTAAAAAGGGAGCTAAATCACAAACAGGGAATTAAAGACCTGTAAACCTGACTTCAATAGTGGGGAAACTACGTGAAGGTTTAATACGGGGTAATATTCAGGAATACAGTACCTAATGGAAAATAAAATCATTAGTAATACGTCAGCATGGATTTATGAAGGATTGATCATGCCAAACTAACTTTATTTGTTTCTTTGAGGTGGTAAGTAGGAATTTAGACCAGGGTAATGCAGTTGATGTGGTCTACTTAGATTTTGCAAAAGCTTTTGATACAATTCCACACAAGAGGTTGAGATAACAAAATAAAGCAAATTGGACTCAGTAATGTATGTACCTGGATTGAAAACTGGTTGAAGGATAGACAACAGAGGGTTGTCATAAATGGAACATTTTCAGGTTGGGCTAAAGTCGTGAGTGGAGTACCTCAGGAATCGGTACTGGGACCCCTGCTTATTAACTCGTTTATTAATGACCTTGATGTTGGCATCAAGAGCAAAGTCTCCATGTTTGTTGATGATACTAAATTGTGTAAGGTAGTAGAATCAGAGCAGGATGTAATTTCTCTCCAGAAGGACTTGGAGAGACTAGAAAAGTGGGCAGGTAAAAGGCAGAAAGGTTATGCATTTGGGATGCAAGAATAAACTGGCGATTTACACATTAAATTGGGACAAATTGGGGGAATCCTTGACGGAGAAGGATTTAGGAGTGATTGTAGACAGCAGGCTTATCAATAGTGCCCAAAGTCATGCAGTAGCTGCAAATGCAAACAAGATCTTCTCTTGCATTAAAGGGGCAAAAGGTGGAAGGGAAGTAAACATAATTATGCCCCTTATGAATATGAGTACAATTTTGGGCACCACTCGTTAGAAAATACATTCTGGAACTAAAGAGAGTGCAGAGAAGAGCCACCAAATTAATAAAGGGGATGGACAACCTATTTTATGAGGAGAGGCTAGCAAAGTTAGATTTATTTACATTAGAAAAGAGGCGTCTAAGAGGGGATATGATAACTTTACACAAATATATTCGGGGACAGTACAAGGACCTTTCAAATGAACTATTCATCCCACGGGCAGTACAAATGACTCGGGGCATCCCTTTAGGTTGGAGGAAAGGCGATTTCACCGGCAACAAAGGAAAGGGTTATTTACAGTAAGGGCAGTTAAAATGTGGAATTCGTTACCCATGGAGACTGTGATGGCAGATACAATAATTTTGTTCAAAAAAAGTTTGGACATCTTTTTAGAAAGGAAAGGTATACAGAGATATACCAAATAAGTAAACCTGGGAAGAATGTTGATCCAGGGATTAATCCGATTGCCAATTCTTGCACAGCTCTGCCCGCCCCCAGGGTTCACCGCACGCAGTGCGCGCACTGCTGTACTATGTAACTATGTAACATTTGATCTATCACTCATTACCTTCACCACCCTTAAAGCTACAAAATCAATTATAAGAATATAGTTTGTAAAGAAGTGCTTCAGCAGTATAGAATAACTGGAAACAATGACAAACCTCAAACTGCAAAAAATACAATTATGCCTTCCTGACTTCTATATGGCAAACACATTTAAAAATATATATTTTATAAATGAATATATTTTGTAAAACTACGCTTGGGTATGTGAGACGGTGCACCAGCTGAGGGAAAAAGTAGTAGCTGGACTGCTCATTACTGGTACAAAAATACTTTAGTTCCGGCACATACACTGGCGACACACTTTATTCGAGCTCGGCTAGTCCCACGAATTCGGGTTTACCCGGGTGTATTGAGGTTTGTGACTGTTTTCTGCCCGAGTGCATTGAGGTATTTTCCAGGCAGGGATTGAAGCATTTTATTCCCGCTGGCTGCAATACTGCACAGTATATATATATATACTGCATTACAATTCATGAATTTATGCCATCTGGTAGACACGCGAAGCATTGCAGCCTATTAAATCCTAATCATTATCATTTAACAGATCAGCCGCCCGTCAGCCAGGCATGAACCCAGGCTGGGAAGGCAAACGCAACGGGGCTTGTCAGAGGTGAGGAGCGGCGCATTCCAGGTATCTGCCAGGTACATACTGGGTATTTGCTCGAATAAAGTGTGTCGGTGCAGTAAAAACAGCAAGGGGACAGACCACCTCCGACGCGTTTCGCACGACGTGCACGCTTTATCAAAGAGTAAAACTAGGCTTAACTAGCCTCTTATTGCAGTGGTGTTCACTTATCTCTAAAGTTGTACAGCATATACATAGACTCCGTACCCCACCAGCGATGTTTAATATCAGCGAGGAGAGACCACTGTACCCCACAGATTGTAGGATCAAACACAAGATAAAAAAAAAGAGGGAACATCCCCATTCATAACTGCAGGTGTGGATAACACTCCCACAGACTACCCAGCACTTGAGAAACCTTAATGCTCGCGTCACCACCCACAATTGGTGCAATAGTGATTGATAAACTACAAGAGAAACAAAGACACCAGGAAATTCTTGCATTTCCATCTCCAATCCAGTATCTTAGGCCTCAATTATACCTGGAACTGCAGAGCTGCAAAGAGATCCTGTGATGTCATCATAGCGACGCTACATGTACACATGCAAAAGAGATTTGTAGCACTACTGCAGGGAGACATGGCTATATATATATATATATATATATACACACACACACACACACACACACACACGTGTGTGTGATTGGTTTGTTCAGATATACTGTGATTGGCCCGTGGCAATCACGTGATGGGGCTTTCGTCTGTGAAAATCAAATTCTCAAGAGCAAGAAGCTTTGCAGTACGTCGCGGCGCTACCGTCGCCATTAGTATGTGAGCTTTCATTGGATCCTATTGCTTTGTTCTGAAGCAGCGCAGCATTAAGCCACGCAGTGTCGCTGGCGATTTCTGGTATAATCACGGCCTAAAGGATAATGTGTCACCCCCTCCTAAGTTTCAAAAGTAGGTTCCTCTCCATAAAATTGCAATATTCTCGGAGACACTATTAGTGTACTCCTTCCCATGACATAACCAATACTTTATGCAGTAACACAGTGTGATTTGTAGATCAGCAAGTACTGTATCAGTCCACTGCTATAAATAAGTTGAACACAATGTAAACATTGACATCATTTAAAAAAAAACAAAAAAACAACTCACCTTTTTTTTGTCCAAATTGCGAACTCTTCTTTTGAGTGAATTTTCTGTGCCTCCTCTGTGTATCACAGCTGAATTCTAAAGCAGCAGCTTAAAAAAAAAGGGGGGGGGGGCAGGGGGTGAGAAGAAAAAAACCATTAAAAACCATCAGTTCCAGAACAAATCTGTTTAGGGAAAATTGGTAACTATTTGCAGTCTTTTGTTTCATTTTATTTAAACTTCTGAAACCTTGTTGTAATTGTAGTAACAAATGATAAGAATTTACCAATGGGAGGGGAAAACAAATGTAGTCTACTTATCCACTTATTCATAAAGAGATTGTGAAAATGGAAAATCCCAAGTCACGTACCGATATTACTATTCATCTTAGAAAATGCATCAATCTTTTAGTATTGGATGAACCAAAAATAATTCAAAAAAAGGTGGAAAATTTGGTTTACTGACAACTTATTTTCTTTCAGCCCATCTCACAGCAACACATCTGTGTGTTATAGGCTGTGCTTTCTGTGGTATAACAGAAAGAAAAAAAACTTTCATTCGATATGATAAAAAGGTGACCCCCTCTCCATCTTCCTAGTGGTGTTACTTATAATACCTTTAGGTAAAAAAGACTGATACATAACATTTAAACATGCCATATCATTTATTGCGCCAAAAAAACCAGGAATGAAATGAAGGAAATATTTTTTCTTTCGGTAAGCCAGGTTATCACTTTATTAGAGTAAAGGAGAAATATAAATATACACAAATACACAGGGAGCTGGAGATTTGGCAGAGCACCATGGAAGAAGTAGGGTACTTGAAACTGGTGAGGCTCCAGTGAGAGATCCGTTTGGGAGACGCCAAGTGAGAAGCACTACCACACTTATATGGTAGACCAGGAGAACGAGTCATAGTCTTTGCCTGTGAGATGCCTGGTGAGACGTGTATGGTTCTTTATTTAGGGGCAGTAAACCGCAGTTGGAAGTGTCAAATCTGGGGAGGGTACTGACTGGATCTGGATCACATGGGCATGGTGTGATTCCTGTTAGTACCAGGACACGCCCTGTTATTGGGCAGGGTTACAAGCCCTTCCCCCGGGTATAAAAGCCGACACCTGCCAAATTGAGTGTGCCCCGAGGTGGATGGTTATGGTACCGTGTATACCCTATGCCCTATAAGAGGGTTGAGGAGATTAGATGGGGCTCTTGGGGCCTGAAACCTCGGGGGTTTGCTCCAGGAAAGGAGATATGTCATTCTGTTCATGCAATAAACCTGCCGTTGGTTCCAATATGCTGTGGTTGTTGGGAAAGAGTATGGCCTGTGGGGACCATCCTGCAATCCGCAGGATCCTCATGGGATGGAGGCGCTGCACTGTGAGAGATGAGGAAAGTCTGTCCTGTTGCTGCTCCCAAACTCCAACTGCGGAGCAACTCAGGCCTCCTGAACCAGCAGGTGAGCGACAGTACCAAAGGCAAACACCCATGTAGTGGCCAGATCTGCTTTGCTGAAGCAGAATTTCAGATGCAGAGTTGAAATGCAAATGTCTTGAGTTAATATCAAGACTTTTAAGCAATAGTTTGCTTACCCAGTGTTGTTGCAGGTCACTCCAGCAATGCAAGTTAGGAAGTGTATTTCCAAAGCATGTTATTTCGTTAAGCTCACTCCTTTCTTTTAAAAGCAGACCAAGCAAATATTCAACTTTTTTTTTAAATAAATCAGTTCTGTACTATGAGAAAATATTTGTAGCATTATTATTTTTTTAAACAACTCTGAATGACATTTTCCAAGTATTATAATGTAAGAAGCATTTTTTTTTCTATAGCAACCATTTACACAGTTTCTTCTCCCTCTTCAAAAACAGACTCTGGCACACATCTTTTTGAGCACTGCCCTCTCTCTAGCAGTGCACCAATTGTATCTAGTGACTGCCTAATCACATGATCTTCCCCATAGAACTTTGCGTCTTTGGTCCTCTTCTGCTGCACTACCAGCCATTTAACGAAGCCCCGAGCCTAATCTGCGCCGATCGATCACAGGAGAACAGATTGATCAGAATTTAGCTAATTACTTCTCATTGTGTGGATTGTATTGATGCACACATTAGGGAGGGGGGAGAGAACAGCACCTTGGACTGCTACTTTAATATACTGTACCACCTCTATTTATTTTCCTCATTTTCCCACCCATCTAGAAATATTTTGTTCTCCTTTTCATTACCATCTTTGTATTTAAACAATCTTAATTTCATTTATCGACAAAGTACTGGAAAGTAGCAAGTGAGCGGTGGCAGTGGGAGCCAGCAGGGCATTGGTTGCAAGGCGCACTGGCAGAGAACTAGAAAAGATGGTAGAATCAGGGGAGTAATCAGGGATTATTCTAAAGAGAAAGGAGGAGGGATATAGAGACGGAAGATGTATAAAAACACGGGAGATATGAGAAAAGTTATGCTGCATTTGAAAGGCAATTATTGATTTATAGCCCCTTTAAAATGATTATTATACGCCCTCCTGTTTATTTTAAACATATTTTAATAGTTCAGGCAATAGTTGTTACATCAATACAAAAATATAATGAAGTTTCTACCATGCAAAGTACAGTAAGAAAAGCACATACCACACAAGTCTAAAATATCAGTGTTAGTACTTCAGCTACCCAGACTGTAGTCATGGAGCTATATAGATATATCTATATATCTTTTGCACTGTGCATGGCTTCATGTTACTGTACATTTCCCACTCATTTGTCATTTTGTTTTTATAAATAAACAGTAGCATTTACTTACAACTTTGCTCCTCATCTATAATTTCTTCAATGATAACATCAGGACTAGACAAGGACTGGTGTAAAGCAGATTTTTTAGATACTGGTGAAGTTAATTCTCGAGGGCCACTGTGCTTTGATTCTGACGGCATCAGACATTCTTGCTCCATTCTAGATTCTTGTTGTGCTTCTTGCTCCATCACACATTCTGCTTCAAATTGTTTCCCACTCATTATAGCATTTTTATTTTCCAAGGACAAAGAAACATCCAGGTCGTACGGTTCTTCATTAGACATCACAGTATTCCCATTGTGTATCAGTGGACATCTATCAACAAAAAGTGTTGTCCATATAAAGTGTCACAAAAGAACGCCCCAGTATCGGCTTCTATTTAAAGCTGATAAAGTGAATATAAACTAAAAACACAAATACATGCAAATCATAACCATGTCTCATACTTGAAATAAAATTGCTAGTTTTTTTTTAGCTAATGACTACCGTCAAAGTCAAAATCAGATAATTTAAAGGGAATCCAACAAAAAAATGCAGAGACAACTGAATCCCATTAATGAAAGTTCAGTCTAGTTTTTTGTTTCTCTTTAGAAACCATATACCCTATTAATATTAATTAATAGAGCAAAAGGGCATTACATCCTATAAGTGAAAGATTTTTTTTTTTTAGCATCAAAGATCATACCTGTACTAAATAAGCCAACGGTGAAATACAGTTACTTACTCTGCAACCGTACTAATATATATTCTTCCCAGTTTTTCAACTGTCTCAATGATCTTTTCACTGTTTATTTGAAATCTGTTGACAAAGCAAAATTCGATTTCTTTAACATGTGTTTAAATAATAATTTTTAGCAATTCTATGTAGGAAGGGATAAGCAAACGGTCCGAAAGGTTCCTATTGGCTATGGCGGAGCATGGCAGTTGTCATGGCTTGTCTGGCCAGGGGCCATGCAGGGAGTTAAAGGTGTTGGATTGGTAGGAATGGGCTTGCAGGCTGAGGGGGTGGAATCACTAGATAGA
Source organism: Ascaphus truei (assembly GCF_040206685.1). Taxonomy (NCBI): domain Eukaryota; kingdom Metazoa; phylum Chordata; class Amphibia; order Anura; family Ascaphidae; genus Ascaphus; species Ascaphus truei. The sequence goes on from NC_134485.1 coordinate 379,455,067, forward strand.
AGAATCGGAGGTGAGGTCACAATAGATTGCATGTTCTGGCACAAACTTTTATTGAGGGAATAAATAGACCCTTCTACCTCGGCTCAAGAAAAGCTGCAGGGCTAAGTTTCTAAGCTGATCACTTCTCCCTGTACCACATGCCCTCTCAATCTCATCCCCTCACACTTTACCAGAACTCTTGCTCTCATCTCCGTCACCACCTTTACCCACATCTTCAATTCCTCCCTATCCTCTAGCACTTTTCCATCTCCGTTTAAGCATGCGGTCACACCTATACTCAACAACAGGGGTGCGCAAACTGGGGGGCGCGCAGCGGTTGCAGAGGCCCTGCACTCTTCCCCATGGCATTTAAATTCAATGCCGGGGGATCGCAAGGCCTCTGCAACTCAACTTACCTCGATACGGCCAGCTTCAGGAATCGTCTCCATGGCAACGCGGCATCAAATGTCACACCCATATAATCAATGGTCTTAATTCCCATGCCCTCCTGGAACCTTAACAATCAGGCTTTCGTACAGCTCACTTAGACTGTGCTTGCTAAGGCTACCGCCCCGGTCCTCACGGCTGCATGCACGCCTAGCGGCACCTGCAGCCACGATCGGCGGTCTGTAGGGAGCTCAAGGGGAGCGCTGGGCCATAACAATGTGCCCTGCCATTGGCTGTGCGCCACCACTTGACTGCGTTGTGGCCAGCGTACGCGTCACAGCGCTTTGTGCGCCCTCACACAGCCACTGGGGACTGCCCCATAGAGGGCTGTGCTGTGGTGTGTGTAGCGCGCACCGCAGTGACAACCGTGGACTCAGCCTAAAGCAGCCAATAATCTACATGAAGCAGAATCCCAGGTCACAATTCACTTCTAATTCTACGCTCTCACTCTGCTGCTTTTGATACAGTCTATCACTTCTCTTTCATACTTTAAACGCTCTCGGTAATCGCAACAGAGCTCTATCTTGGTTCTCATCATATTTCTCCCATCGCACATTTGTCTATGTTGCCTAGAGGTCTTCGTCTTCTGTTGATCTGTCTGTTGTACCCCTAAGCTCTGTTCTGGGACCTTTCCTTTTCTCTCTCTACACAATATCACTCTATGACCTCAAGAACTTTTGGCCTTGGGCAACATCTCTATGCAGGTGATACACAGATCTATCTATTCCCCCTACCCTCACTCCTGCAATCCAGTCCCAAGTCCCAGATTGCCTCCTGGCTATAACCTTGTGGATGGTGCTCTGCCGCCTTAAGGTCTCAAACTGAACTCCTAATATTTTCCCCTAAATCTAGCTTAATATCCCCTTTGTCCATCACAGTAAACGGTACTACCAGCCTGTTACCAAAGCACGTTGCCTAGGAGTAACATTAGATTTTCCCGCTCCTTCTCCATTCACATCATGGCTAAAATCCATCGCTTCTTCCTCTGTAATATTGCCAAGATCTGCCATTTCCTCTTTCAATTTACTGCTAAAACTCTAATGCCCTTATCCTCTCCTGTGTGGCTTATTGTAACATACTGCTAACAGGCCTCCCTGCCTCACAACTTTCTCTTTTGCAATCTATCCAAAATTCTGCTGCTGGAATAATTACACTTTCTTCCAAAAACAGTCTCTGCTCATCGCCTCCTTAAATCCCTCTTCTGGCTTCCAACCAAGTTTCGGATCACCTACAAAGTTCTCTTCTTTACCTTTAAGGCACCCCACTCCCCTGCTCCTTCCTACATATCCACTTTGATTTCTCGTTATGCCCCTGCTCGTCTCCTGCGCTCTAGCTAGAAGTGTCTCCTTTCCACCTGTCACCTCCAATGCTCTTGCTCACCTTTACCCTTTCCACTATCTGCTCTTTACCTGTGGAATTCCCTCACACTCGGCATACATCAAGCACACTCTTCCCACCTTTAAGACAAAACTTAAAACTCACCTTTTAAATAAAGTATTTCAAGAACTTAAATTCATGGCTACTGTCCCACACTCGCTCTTACCAACCATTGTGGCCAAGCCCTGCCATCTACTGCACTTATTCCCCAACCTGTCTATGTATCCCGGCATTCCACTTAGATTGTAAGCTCTCCGGGGCAGGGATTTCCTTTCCTATTTTCTGACTTTGCTACACTTATTGTATTATAATTCCCTGTAATGTATTGTCTCTTTTGTAAAGTGCCAAGTACACTGCAGGCACTATATAAAGATATACACTAAAAACGTGGTTGCAATTCTGACAAACCGTCGGCACTCTGGTGCCACAGGTCTCCCAGCAGCAAAAATGCATTTGTGTTGCTAATGTTACTTTAAAATGGCTCGTAAACCAGCCTTCAAACTTCAAGCATTTTTAGGGGTGTGTATTAAGAATCGCAACCCCATAGAACCTCTAATTAGAGGGGTGGAGGGCAGGCCCTTGGGTGCGTGACCACATAATCTGGAAGATGCTCTGTGACGTTAACAGATAGAGCTATGTGTGGGGTAGAGCCACAGTGCCCCCTATTTTTTTGGCTGTGATCAGTGATGGAAGGAATCCGTTAATGTGGAACCGTCTTAACGTGGCTTTGAATTAAGCGTTTTTGAACACAGGGCTGCATTATATTATCCCTACACAAATGTGCATCACTAAGGAATAAGCATGTTTGTCTTTCTAAGCCAGTCACATCTAATACTACTTACCTTAGATCAGCCATCAATACCAGATCACTCAAACAATCATTTTCCAAATTCCCCTTCAAGTCAGCAACAAGCTTAATTAGAAAAAAATAGATTATTAATTTTAACTAATATGTAAATAAAGGGAATACGAATTTGTAAATCAATATAACACAAGACTTGACAGTACAACTACCAAACTGAAAAGCAAAATCATCATTGTGCCTTAAGTCTCTTATATTGCCTTTGTACTCTTCTAGTGTATTTCCACTATACCCCTCTGTTTAGTTTACAGTATGTTTCCCCATTTACTTTTGGTCTCTTATTATTGAATGCTTCTAATGCTCAACTATTAGATTTACTAGTGAATCATGTAATGAACTAAGAGTCGGTTAATCAGTCGGTTAAAATATGACAAATGTTGTTAAGGAATTTTAATGCATATGAGAACAATTAGGTTAATGAGTTGGCAACAACAACAAAAATAGTAGTAAGAACTTGGTATGCAAATCTTTAAAAATGAAATATTAATATACACCTAAAATCATCAAGCTGGCGAGACAGTAGAGATCGAGATACATATACATTTTTTTTAACACAAACTTTCTCCTACCTGTGCTGCATCCAAACATGCCTTCTCTATTGCTCTTGGTTTGCAGTTTCCTCACTTCTTTGTAAACGTTTCTATTCTCTCCATCTTCCCTACTCCCCTTATTCTATCCACATTTCTTCCTTATTCTCCCCTCCCCCCTCCATCTACCAGTGCACCACTATTTAGACACATCCATCCCAGCTACTTCTGCACACCTCAATAAAAAAAAAAAAAAAAAGTACCCCCACAAATCCCCTCGTCACCTCCATTCTCCATCTACCCCTTGCTGCTGGGGATCTCTCATAATTCTGGACCTGGCCACATAGCCACCTGCTCTCGCAACGGTTCCCTCTCCTTCCCTGCCAAGTGTGTAACTCACCTAACTTAATATCTATTCATTGTCTCCCTTCGTTCTCTTTTCCCTTCTCCTGTGCCCTCTGGAATGGCCATGGGTAACGTGACGTCAGAACGCCGGAGACAAGGAAAGGAGGGGGGGAGGGTGCAGGGGGAAAAGTTTGCACACCCCTGCCTTAACACACACCCTTGGCTACATTCACAAACACACTTCCTTCGCACTTGGACATTTCACACTCATACGGATTTTCTGCACTTTAAATTTCTCCTGTATTTGACTCCCTTCTCCCACAACCCATCCTTCCTTCACTTCTGATCAAGACTTTGCTGACCACTTTAAAGGCAAAATGGATGTTATTAACAATGACTACTTTTCTCCTGCTAAAGAGTTAGACGTTTCTAAGCTGATCCTCTCTTCTCCCTCTACCACATGCCCTCTCAATCTCATCCCCTCACACCTTACCAGAAATCTTGCTCCTGTCTCAGTCCGTCTCACCCATATATTAAATTCCTCCCTATGCTCTGGCACTTGCCCCTCTTCTTTTAAGCATAGTGGTCACACCTATTCTCAAAAACACCAAAGTCCCTACGTGCCCCGCCTGCCCTTGACTCCAAATTGCTAGAATGTCTTGACTTCTCCCGTATGATCAACGGACTTAATTCCCATGCCCTCCTGGACCCTTTACAATCAGGCGTTCGAACAGCTAACTAAAGTGGCCAATGATCCCATTGTCCTTTTCCTCCTCTCTCTCTCTGCTGCCATCGATACCACCTCTTAATATTCTAATCTCTTGGTATCCACAACAAAGCGATCTCCTGGTTCTCATCCTTCTCCCATCACACGTTTCCGGTTTTGTTGCCAACAGGTCTTTGACTCCCATTGATCTGTCTGTTGGCGTACATTAGGGCTCTGTTCTGGGACCTCTCTTTCGCTGATAAACAGATTTATCTAGCCACCCCTATTCTCACACCTGGCAACTCATTCTCAGGTCTCTCGTTGCCTGCTGGCGATATCCTCATGGGTGGTTCTTCGCTATCAAACTAAATATGTCTAAAATGGAGATACTCATTTCTCCCTACACCTGGCCTAATATCTACTTTTTTCATCACAGTAAACGGTACTACCATCCATCCAATCACATCAAAGCATGTTGCCTAGGCATCTTTCAAAATATTGCCAATACTGCTCTCGCTTGCCTTAAAACATTTTCACTCGCTGCCCCTTACCTGTGGAACTCAGTCACACTCTGTATATGCCAAGTACCCTCTCTCCCAAAGTTAAAGACAAAACTTAAAACTCACCATTTAAATGAAGCACTTCAATAGCCTAGACGCATGGCTACTGACCTACACCCACAGTCACTCCTACCAACAATTGTGGCCAAGCACTGCCATCGAGTGTACCTATTCTCTCATCTGCAATCGCCATGTCTCCCAACATACCATTTGGACTGTAAACTCTGGGGTAGGAGATTTCCTTCCCTATTGTCTGATTTTGTTTGCTGCACTTATTGTATTATAATTTCCTGTACTGTACGGTCTCTTTTGTACACTGTGGGCGACACACACACACACACAGACACACACACACACACACACACACACACACACAGTCCCCCAACAGATGTTTTATTTATACATGTATGTATATACAATAAATGGGAGAGAATAACAGAGGGCATAAAGGTGCAGTATCGCATATGACCATATTGAACTAATGAAAATGATCTGTTTTATATGTTAAACAAATAGGTTTAATAAGTTTAACCCACCACTAATTTGAATCTATAATGTTACCAACATTTACAGTTTAAAGTATGCAAAAATTAATGTTACAATAATTACATTTTGTTTGCCCTGGACGGGACCCACCTCCTATTTCTCACCCAACAATTATTTTAAATGTTTTCCTGTGCAATAAAGTTTACAGATTAGCAGCACAATGTTGGCGTCAAATGAATAGTCTTCATACTGTACAAAGGGACATTCCGATTGACAATACAGAGAGATGCTCTTCCCTCGAGCTCCTCTAACACCCTAGCAAGCTGAGCTACTGTATTATACAACAGTGGTGCGCAAAGTGGTGGACTAAGCACCCACCCCGGGGGGGGGGAGGGGGGGGGCGCAAGATTTTCTGAGGGGAGCAGGGGGGTTACAGAGGCCCCGCGCTCTTCTCCCAGGCATTTAAATTACCTGGTCTGAGCTGCCTATTCGGCGACGTGTCCCCATGTCAACACGCCGTAACGTGACGTCATGAGCTCAGAGCTAGTAAGGGAGGGGGGGGGGTTCAGCGGCGCAAACAGAAAAGTTTGCGCACCCCTGTTATATAACATTCTGCAGGGTTGACATAACAAATAAAATAAAGAATAGAAAATAAAACTACAAACAAACAACAGAAGGGTATTATTCTGCAGAAAAGGAGTTCAATGATCAATTTTGTGTGGATGCCTACCTTATTCAGATCACAGTATGTGCTCAGAGATGGTGTTTTCTTCAATCCCTCAGCAGATTTCACATTCATTTCCAAATTATTTTTCTTCTCTTCAATAGTCCTCACAGCTTTTTCTAGATCAGCTACATAAATGTCCCTATTTGCGTTTAGCTCAGCAAGTAAGTTTGACTTCCTATGGAAATAATATATTTTAATTAAATCTTAATTAAAGGAAGCAGTAAGACAATGATCAAAGAAAACAAAAATCAAGAATCAGTAATGTATTCACTGTTATTCATTATCCAGACAAAGGATAGTAGTGTTAGCCTGTAGAAGAACATACAAAATAACTGTACGGAAGATATAACTTAATTTGGTGATATTGTTGAGAAAAAAAATTGTCTTTTGGAACTTTTTCCAGGAAGATATATTTTGTGTTTATGACCCAGCTTGTCTCCCCTGCACCAAGATCCATGGCCTTGTCGCAAACTCTTTGTGACCAAAGTCATCCACATGGCAATAAACCTTTATCGGGTGCAATATTTTAAGGTGACCACCATGTGGTAATTACAGTAACTCCATCAATTAATTACCATATTGAGATACAATGGGGAAGAGCAGTAAAACATTTATACCATCGGGCTAATAAAAATGATTTCAAACCCTATGTTGGGCAAAAGAGAGTCAAGCACACCAAAAAACAGGTAAAGATCAAAACATCACAAATAAGTTCATTTAAAGGTTACATCCAATGTTTCGGTCTCAACATGCACCTTCATCCCTGATAAAGGTGCATGATGGCACCGAAACATTGGATGAAACCATGTCTTTCTATATAGTCATTAAATTACTTTTTTTGCCATCTTTTGATTTGTACCTATTTTTTGGTGGGGTTGACTCCCTTTTGCTCCTGATTGTTACTTCTTGACAGGACCATTTGCCTTAGCACCCATTTTATAAATTTCTATGACATCAGACGCCTTCCAGGGGCATCCCAAGTGACTTGACCTGATTCCCCCCCTTTTTTTTTTTAAATCCTATGTTGGAAAATGCATTCACCCCTTTGATGCTTATCGCTACCTAGGTATACCATAGGCATTGCTGTACCATGTGTTTCCCCCCAAAATACAGACTTACCTTGGGGATGGTCTCAGTCCTCTAGCCAAGCCCGGTGGCTGCCTTTCCTCTCGTTGCCGCCTGGCCCGGCTCTCCCCAGCTACGGGCCTCCATCACTGACTGTCCCACGCTGAGCATCGAACGGCGGCGTGCACCAGGCCTCCCTCATGCCAGTGTGTGCCGAAAGGTGAGCCCAGCTTGCTTCCGGCGTGCGCTGTCAGAGGCTCCGCGTGGGACAGGGTTAGTGAGGGAGGCCCGCACCTTGGGGAGAGCCAGGGCTGGCTCCAACTAGAGGACCAGCAGCCGGGCCCCCCTGCAGCCACCGGGTCAGGGACCCTTGTACTGGCTCTCCCTCTACTTTCAGAATAGAGGGCACATCAGACTCAAAGTACTTTTCATCAGGTTACAAATAAAAATGAACCAAATCTGTGGACACAACATGGAGTCACTAGGGTGAAAGATGTGATGGATAATCAAGCCCTTTCCTAAATTACAATTAATATTCAAAATCCCAAATACAGTACTAAATTCTTTACATACTTGCAACTTAGGCATCTCATTCAATCTAAGTACCAAAAGAAAGTGCCACTAAAGATAGCTCAATTTGAACTTTGATGTAACTGCCAATCTTTAACCAAGGGACTCACCTCTGTATTGTATCACGCAATACGCAGCATCCCAGGGGACCCCAAGATAAACAAATACGTTGGCATGGGAAAAAGACCTTAGCATCCCATAGATATATAAACTTGGCAAGACATTTGGGAGGTATAAAAATTCCATTTGTGTGGAAATTAAAAAAAACATATACAAGATTCTAGATCGTTGGTATTATACTCCTATTAAACTAAATTCAATCTATCCGAATGTCTCCCTCCTTTGTTGGAGAGAATGTGGGAGCCCTGGCGCCATCCTACATATTTGGTGGGAATGTCTTAAAATGAAACCCCTATGGGGTAAAATTCTTAGGCTGCGAACCCACTGCAGCCGGTGGCGCGCGCGGCCGCGGGCCACCAGACCCTTACCCGAATGGTCCTTGCCCCCGCTGACTCCTTCCGGCAGGGCTGACTACGTACTATGACGCGTCAGCCTGCTGGAGCTACAACCTCCTTGTGCTTTTCAGCGCTGACACGTCACGTGGTACGCGAGTCAGCCAATGGGGAGGAGGGGAGGGAAGGAGCTACGGATGGGAGGCGGCTTGGGAGGGGAGCAGGGAAGGAGCTGCGGGGAAAAATGTGAGAGTGTATATGTATGTGTTGTGTGTATGTGGGGGTGGTGGACGGCACCACGATCTGGCAAAGTTTTACCACGAAACTCACGCCCCCCCCCTCCCACTCACGTTCCCCCCTCCCACTCAGGCCCCCTCCCCCCCCCCCCCGGCTCCCTACAGACCGCATATCGCGGTCTGTGCCTGTCAGCGCACCGCCTGTCTGCAGTGCGGGCGCGCTGACTGAGGGAGCGGGGCCTTAACCTTAGATTGGCAGAAGTAGTAACCCCCAGAAATCCACTTTGTGATTTTGGGGGCCCCATTTCCCAACTCAAACAATCTGGAGTCCAAATTAATTACCCATATCTTTAATGGAAAAAGATGCTCCATTGCCCGCTTTGGAAACGTAAACGCTGCCTCCTTTCCAGTGTCTACAATAAAATATGGGATATAGCGTATCTTGAGAGATCAGCCTATCTTCATGACTCCGCCAACAGATGTGGAAACCTGGGAGCCCTGGTTCACACATTTCAATAAACAAATAAGATTTTATGTTAAATATGGATCGGTTGATGTCCCAATACAGAAACCTCAATATCAAAATGCCCAAGACTCGTTAAAAATGTATACATTTTAAGAACAGCATTATTCTGTATTTATCTTTCAACCCGCCTCTTTCCCCCTTCCTCACCCATATCCTTCCCCAATATTATTTTACCCTCATTCTTTTTTCAGTAAAACGTGATATATGTTCACTATTTTGTGAAACTGACTTGAAAATACTAAATAAAAAGTAACCAAAAAAATAAATAAAAAATTGCTGTGCTTTTTGGTGTTAGCTAGATACCTAAAAAGATCAGGACCTTATGACTGGCATCAAAATGAGTAAATGTGCTGTATTTACACATTTTGATGGCGGTCCCAATATTTGTTTTCCACTGTGGTAAAAAAAAAAAAAGCTGTGTGTGCTGAGCACGCGCATAGTAAGTGAAACTTCTTTGTTTTTTGTCACATAAATTTTATTTGTGATGGTGATGTTTTTAATTAAAAATCACAAAACAATTTGACTTCCAAAACACAAAAGTTTGACCACATGTTTTAGCTATTTGCACATCTATATTTATAGTAACTGAATTATTTGTGTCTGCGTGTGTGTCAGTGTGTGTGTGTGTCTGCGTGTGTCAGTCAGTGTGTGTGTCTGTGGTGTGTATGTCTCTCTCTGCGACCTACACCCACCACGACGTAGCTGCGGACAAGGAGAACTCTGTCTGAGTCTCCTCCCCCGGCGGAGCTGTGGGCTGTGTTTCCTGCTGCAGCCAGCCCCCCAGCGGAGGTACGGAACATGGGAGGTGCTCGGCAGCTCACAGGGGGGGGGGGGGGCGGGGGAGTAGGCACATCACTTGTGGGCGCTGTTCGGCGCATCACTGGGGTGTGTGTGTGTCAGTCTGTATGTATCAGTCAGTGTATGTCAGTCAGTGTAGGTGTGTGTGTCAGTCAGTGTAGGTGTGTGTCAGTCCGTGAGTGAGTGTGTATGTGTGTCAGTCCGTGAGTGAGTGTGTATGTGTGTCAGTCAGTGAGTGAGTGTGTATGTGTGTCAGTCAGTGAGTGAGTGTGTATGTGTGTCAGTCAGTGAGTGTGTGTCAGTCAGTGAGTGTGTGTCAGTCAGTGTATGTGTGTCAGTCAGTGTATGTGTGTCAGTCAGTGAGTGTGTATGTGTGTCAGTCAGTGAGTGTGTATGTGTGTCAGTCAGTGAGTGAGTGTGTAGGTGTGTGAGTGAGTGTGTATGTGTGTCAGTCCGTGAGTGAGTATGTATGTCAGTCAGTGAGTGAGTGTGTATGTGTGTCAGTCAGTGAGTGTGTGTGTCAGTCAGTGTATGTGTGTCAGTCAGTGAGTGTGTGTGTGTGTGTTAGTCAGTGTGAGTGTGTATGTGTGTCAGTCAGTGAGTGTGTATGTGTGTCAGTCAGTGAGTGTGTGTGTGTGAGTCAGTCAGTTTGTGTGTCAGTCAGTGAGTGTGTATGTGTGTGTATGTGTGTTTGTGTGTCAGTCAGTGTGTGTGTGTGTATGTGTCAGTGTGTGTGTGTGTGTGTGTGTGTGTATGTGTGTGTCAGTGTATGCTTCCTGCGGTTTCTCGCCTGAGGATAGCTGGCCAGCTCCCCCGCAATGATCCTTCTCAGGTGCCCCACCGAGAAGCACTCCTCTCTCACCCCGATACCCTCCATCAGGTGGTTAAGTCCTGAAACCAGGCTCCGGATGTGAAGCTGTAGCTCGGGGGGGCAAGGAGGGCAGCTCCATGTCCCCCAGCCCCGGGATCCTCTTCTTGTCCGGCCAGCTGCAGTTGAGAGCCTGCAGGTCTCCGCCAGGTAGCAGCGGGAAGAGAGAGGAGAAGGCCGGGGCCAGGAATAGGTGCGGGGAGATCGGGACCAGCAGCAGCGCCCACATCACCTCAGCCATGAAGTTCACCCCATCCACTCACCCCCCGCAGCTCACCACGAACACAGCCTTCGACTGGTTGGCAGCGCCGGCCTCGAAGCTGGAGAACTCCTTAACTTGGAGGGCCCCCGCGGAGAGCAGCAGCAGCAGTTCGGAGCAGCCGCACCAGTGCAGGATCTCAGCACTCGTTAGCTGTGACGGTGGTGAGTATGTTGAGCGGGGGGGGAGGGAGCAGGAGGGGGGAAAGCCATCCTCCTCATTCACCCAGCAGCGCAAGGTCTCCGAGCCGCCCGTGAGCGTCGCCATGGCTACCGCGCATGTCAGCGGGCAGCAGCGGCAGTTAGGAATGGTGGCGGCGGACGTGTGGGAGGAATGGCATGCGCAGGGGGGCTCTGTCTGAGTCTCCAGCCCGGCAGAGCGCGCGGCTGGGACAGAGAGCGGTCAGCGGGTTGTAGCAGGAGAGCCGGTCTCCGCTGCCCCGGATGCCGCCCGTGCCCATCTCCACCTGGGGGAAATTGCGGCCGTTAGGAGCGGCGCCGGTGGCTATCGCCGCCGCCTATGTCATCAGCCATGTGGGGGGAGCAGCAGCCGTTAGGAGCGGCGCCGGCGGCTATCGCCGCCGCATCTGATTTGTGGAGCGGGTGTGATGTCAGTGTTGGGGTCGGGCTGAGCCAGAACACAGCCCGGCCTCAACTGCCAGCACTGACGTCACATCCATTTCATTTCTGTCTCCACAATTCTTTTTTGCCCCAGTTTGAATGAGGTGCCACTAAGGAAGTTTCACTTCAAAAATGCATTGTTCTTAGTGGTACCAATTTGATAACTTGCACCTTTAAAATAACTTGCACCTTTAAAATAATGTTCTTTTTAAAAATATATCTATAATATTGCATTTTTGGCTTAATGTACTTTGATGTGAACCATTGAATAATAAGTCACTGCTATGACATCTTCTGATTAAGTGTAACAATGCTCACATTTCATGTCACATACCCATATTCGATTTGCTTTGTGACATCAATTACATGGGGCAGGGTTATATGGCGTACAATTTTTGGGATGTGTAAAGAAGAGCCGTCTTATCACTTGTTTTTTTGTATAATAGATGTGTATGCATTTAAAGCAACAGTTCAAGCAATATCCTACATGTGTGTTATTTTATTTATTTTTTTTTTTTTTTTTTTTTAATAACTGATTTTAACTACGATCTGCTATATATTTCTGAAAGCATTGTATGTATGTATGTATGTTTCACTGTGTTCCCTGTCCCTAGCGGCAATCTCATTGGTCCCTTGGCCCGCCCGCCCCCGCACACCTCTCATTGGCCTCACACACTCACACCACCCCCTTGGCCCGCCCCCCACACCTCTCATTGGCCTGAGGTGGAATGACGGGCCAAAGGTCCAAAAAAACCACACAAACACACACACACACACACACTCTCTCTGTCCTCTCCACACCCCCCATCACACTCACCTCCCCCCTCCCCGGTGCTCCACTCACCTCCCTCCCGCTGCACTCCCTCTCCACTCACCTCCCTCCACCTCCCTCCCTCCCGCTCCACTCACCTCCCGCTCCACTCACCTCCCTCCCTCTCCACTCACCTCCCTCCCGCTCCACTCACCTCCCCCCCCCACTCACCTCCCGCTCCACTCACCTCCCTCCCAGGCGCGGGGACAGGCAGTGGGCAGGGCAGATTGCCGCTGCCACGCAGCACCTAAGATGGCGGCGGACGGAAGGACCCCCTTCCTCCCTCGCGGACTAAGTAACATGGCGGCGGCCGGAAGGAGAGGTCCCGCTCCACTCACCTCCCTCCCGCTCCACTCACCTCCCGCTCCACTCACCTCCCTCCCCGGCGCGGGGACAGGCAGTGGGCAGGGCAGCCTGCCGCTGCCACGCGGCACCTAAGATGGCGGCGGACGGAAGGACCCCCTTCCTCCCTCGCGGACTAAGTAACATGGCGGCGGCCGGAAAGAGAGGTGACGTATGTGTGTGTGTGTGTCACTGTGTGTGTGTGACACTGTGTGTGTGTGTGTGTGTGTGTGTGTGTGTGTGACACTGTGTGTGTGTGTGTGTGTGTGGGACACAGTGTGTGGGACACAGTGTGTGTGCCCCCCCTCCTGTCCACTCTCCTCCCCCTCCTGTCCACTCTCCTCCCCCTCCTGTCCACTGTCCCCCCCCTCCTGTCCACCCCCTCCTGTCCACTGTCCCCCCCACTCCTGTCCACTGTCCCCCCCACTCCTGTCCACTGTCCCCCGCCCCCCCTCATGTCCACTGCCACCCCCTCCTGTCCACTACCCCCCCTCCTGTCCACTACCCCCCTCCTGTCCACTGTCGCCGTCCCCCCCCTCCTCCTGTCCACTGTCCCTCCCCCCACCTTTTCCTAGCGGCAAATTTAACTCACGGGCAACGCTGGGTCTCTCAGCTAGTTGGGTTATACATTACAAACATAGTAACACAATCCATGGGCTAAAGCGTATGCACCCTATGGTAAAGCTATTCAAGAAACAATAAGACGAACTTGACTAACATGACAGACAGGACTGACGGGGGGACGAAACTACGTGGTTCCAGAAGAGGGGGGGGGAGGGAGGGGTGACGGGGCGGGTGGGCGGATGCGTCTCTCTGATCTTCGTTTGCGTTCGGCCTCCTACTGTATGTAACTCTGTATGTGCCTGGCTCTGCGCCGCGTGGAGTCATCCTTTCCTCAGTCTCCCCGACTGTACTGTCTCTATGTGGTCGTGGACCCTGCTAGTTACTGGAGAACGCATTTTTTTAATATCATTGCAAAATTGTGGTGGCGTCTACCCCAGGGATATCTGTCTGGGCCAAACAAGGCGACCAGACTTTTAGAAAATTAGGGCCGGAGTCGTTGACCATACTTGTCAATTTCTCCCTCCGGCACACATGCCAAATCCTGTTCCTGATTTTGGGTATAATTGGTAAATCCGTTTGCTTCCACAATGCTGCGATCTCGCACCTGGTGGCAGTTGCCAAATGCGCTATCAATTTATGTGTTGCGTTCGACAGACCCTGAACCCGTCTGCCCAGCAAGAACAACCACGGGTCTAGGGGGATCTCCATGCCAAGCATCCTCTGCAGCCATGCTCTGATTTTTGCCCAAATCGGGGCCACCTTCGTGCACGACCACAGCATGTGACATAAGTCAGCTCTTTCCCCGCACTGTTTGAGAGAGAGCGGGGAATATCCTCTGACAAATTTAGACAATTTAATTGGGGTATGGTACCAGCGCATCAGGACTTTGTATGCGTTTTCCTTTAACGTAGTACAGATAGAGCTTTTAGCCGCTGCCTGCAGGATCCTGTCCCAGTCTTCGTCCTCTAATGTCTCCCCCAGGTCCGCTTCCTACTCTCTCATATAGCCAAGTCTGGGTTCGTCTCCTGTCTCGGGGCAGATCACTTCCCTTTACAATCTAGAAGTTAGTCCCCTTGTGTCCGTTCCTCTAGAACACAGCTGCTCAATGTTTTTTCTGGCAGGCCGAATTGGGGCTTTGTTATAAAATGCTCTGGTCTGGAGGTACCTAAAGAATTCTGCATTTGGCATTTCTTTTTCCTCTTTGATGTGATCGAATGTTATGATATGTTTTCTACCCTCCAGATCTTTCAGTCGCAAATAACCTGAGTGAATCCACCTTGAGAAATTAGGGCTATTCAAGCCTGGAGCAAAGTCTGGGTTACCCCACAAAGGTGTCATCAAAGAGTTTAATGTTGTGAGAGAACAGCTAAATTTGGTAGCCTCCCATACCTTCAAGGAGCTTGAGATGGCCTGCAGCGGTATCTTAACTAGAGACCTGCTTTTTTTGGGAAGCCAAATTAGATTATGCAGCTCCACTGGTGCGCAGCATTCTTTTTCCAGAGCCACCCATCGCCGGAGACCCGGGTCTGAGTGCCACTGTGCAATTTTACTCAATTGGGCTGCTTTGTAGTAAGCGAACAAGCAAGGCACCCCCAACCCTCCTCTCGAGGTCGGCCTCTTCAAGATATCCTTTTTTATTCTCTGGCTTTTTTTATTCCAGATAAACTTCATTATCCTTGACTGTAGAGAGGATGTCTTCTTTCAGCAGGGGAATTGGGAGGGCTTGAAAAAGGTATAACACCCTTGGAAGTAGATTCATTTTCACATTGTGAATCCTCCCAATCCAAGAGATGCCATACTCCGCCCATCTCCTGAGATCCTCTCTCAAGAGTTTTGAATAACCTGGGATAATTAGCCTTATATAGTGCTTTGTAGTCTTTTGTTATATTAACCCCTAGTTATTTGATCGTGGAGGGTTGCCACTTAAAATTAAAGTTTAGTCCAATTAGTTTTTCTACTGCTTTTGGTAAATTTATGTTGAGGGCTTCTGATTTGGCCTGATTAATTTTAAACCCAGAAATTTGATTAAATCTTCCCAGTATTGCAAAAACATTGGGCAGAGAGGTAAGTGAATCGGATAACGTCAGGATCACATCATCCGCGTACAGCGCCACTTTATGGGACTGTTCCTTTAATGATATCCCTGTTACATCCGGGCATAATCTCACATGTGCAGCCAGGGGTTCAATACAAAGGGCAAACAACAACGGGGACAACGGGCAACCCTGCCTCGTGCCACTACGGATTTGAAATTGTTCTGACGGGAAGCCCTGATGACACACCTTTGCCGTCGGTCCCTCGTATAGTGCCAGAATGGCTCCCAGGAGGCGTCCTTCAAAGCCAAATAATTTCAGCGTCTCCTTCAAATAGGGCCAGTCGATCATATCAAAGGCTTTTTCCGAATCTAGACTTAATAACATTAACGGAATATTTTGTTTTTGGGCCAAATCAATCAAATCTAATATTCGTATGGTATTGTCTGCTGCTTGCCTTCCTCCGATGAACCCCACCTGATCTGGATGAATCAACATGGGGAGGACGCTACCCACTCTGTTTGCTATGAGTTTGGAGAAAATGTTTATGTCGGTATTGATCAGAGAAATGGGCCGGTCATGTGTGTTCTTTTTAATAAAATTAGCTCTGTACTATGAGAAAATATTCGTAGCACAAAAAAAAAAAAAATGTTTTAAAGACATTTTTAATGTTTCTAATGTAGGAAGCATTTCCAAAGTGACAAACCCCTTCCCCTTCTGATAGGCTCTGGCTCTTGAGCCCCACACTCTCTCTAGCAGTGAACCAATTGTATTTAGTAACTGCCCAGACAGTCAATCATATTCTAGGAACAGCCAGTCAATCATATTCTAGGAACTACATTGCCCAAAATGCTGTGCAAGAACTGAATTAAATAACCATGAGCAAGCAATCTATTACAGTCGATTAAAGGAGAACGGATCGATCTGCAGCTTAGCTAAATCACTTGTCAGTGTGCAGATTGTATTGATGCACATTTTGAAAACTGCAGCTTTAACGTAAGGTGCAACAGTAGTAATATACTCTCTGGCAATAGATTACTACACACAGGAGGCAGAAAGAAGCCATTGCTTATCCATATCAATGATGTAAGACAGTGCTAACAGCTCAATAAACCAGAGAGCAGAAAGTTTAACACCTATCGCTTACAATGCACCTGACTAAATTAAGACAAGCCGAAATGACCCCAACAGGAGTTTATTGGGGATACCAGGAAGGTAAACTAAAACACTCACCTAGTCTGGAGAGCAAGGGAAATTTTGTCAAACTCTGTCTGAATGATATTAGAAATGCTTTCTTCTGTCTGTTTAATTCTCTGTTTCAAAGATTTAGAAGTCTGTGTAGGGAAAGAAAAAAAAACCTTCAACATGAAATATTTAAGAATTAATTCAGAATGACAATTTGAGCGATCTTTAAAAAAACAAAAAAAAACACGGTTACAGACATTCCACATGTCTGTCGTTAATAGTATTTTTTTTTGTTTGTTTGTTTTAAATAGATTTAGAGGGTCATCATAAATGGCTTCACAGAAACTGTGCACACCATTATGACAGAGTAGACGGATATTAATGGGGTGGGTTGTTAAAATAAGATGTTTAAAACGTATCCATCTCAGCATAACAACTGGCGTCATCACGTGGTCTCAACCTTCATTCTGAATCCCAAAACTGGAACAATCTACCGGAGACTCTCACAGCCACAACCAGTCTAAGTTCTATCCAAACTAAAGCTGTCTCACATTTTAATCTGCGCTGATCCTATGAGTATTATCAGCGTGGATGCATGCAGAGAGGTGCATATGACTAGTTAGCAATAGGGCTTTTGGGTTTCAGAGATACTTAGCTTGTTCAAAGTCACACATCAGAACACTCATCCATCTACACTGATAACGCACGTCATATCAGTGCAGATGTCAATGCCGAGGTTCAATTGAACAGCACAGTAGTCTGAAATCCCATTTTTTGTTTGCGTCAACACTTCATTGCTTCAACCTGTATAAGAGCCACTAAATGAGATATTCCAAAGTGGAATAAGACCTTGAAACTAGACTTATCTGTATTTTCTAGCAGCGAGTTAGGAGGTGTGTAACACAAATCACATTGCATTTTTTTTATTATTATTAAAAATAGGTACATTTTTAAAACGGTAAACATGACAAATATTTTAGGTTTGTTTTTAAATAAATCAGGTAGCTACACGCAAATGGGGGAGCGCCTGCAACAGCTGAGATGTATAAGAGTGAGGTGCTCACTAGGTATGATAAAAGAGCCAATACTGAGAGAAAAGATTAACCTAGTAACCGAGCACTCAATCACAGAAATGATTAATGAATGTGTTAAAATACTTTATTGCCATCGACGAATATAAAATATAGGGGTTTAAAAATAAACAGCAGTGACTGTAATCATTGTAACATCGCTGTATCAGCTCTGTTGATCCACAAGTGTGTTAGATTCGTGACAAGATGTCAGAAATCTTATGCTGACCATACGATGTATTCCTATTGACGGAACAGTGGTTACTACTTCCTCCTCAGAGAAAAACTTACTGCCCAGTGATTCCAGACCACCTGCCAAGTTTACTATTGCTGGCAGCTGTACTTGCCTATCTGTACATCTCTGGGGATGCCCGTCTTCATTTCGTTAAGTGTGTTTCAGCAGGCGAGTTTCTGACACCTCAGTTGTACCCTTCTGAGTTACATTGCATCTCCCTAGGTCTATGTGTCAATCCCCTCACTCAGTTACAACTGTGTTGGGGATGAGGGTATAACCCTGAACAGAATTCATCTGTCTCAGGAATAGTCCATACAACAGGAGTGCTATTAGCATTTGTCCCTTTACTATACACTTCAATAGGCTGTTACGTTTCAGCATAAGATTTCTGACATCTTGTCACGAATCTACCACACTTGTGGATCAACAGACGTTCAAAACAATGTCTGCCCATAAACCGTCAGTAACAATGAAGGAACGGAGTAAAATCTCTCCAGCTTGTTTGAGAACTGAAATATTGAAGTCCACAGATGTCACGTGTCCTACACATTTCGTCACTTGCGCAGTGACTTCATCAGGGAGTGTCCATACCATACCATCCAGGAAGAAATTTATACCAAACTGCAAATTATCTGTGGTGTCCAATAGTATCCTTAAATTATCTGAATGATACACATGCAAGTCCAATTAAACGAAATTACAACAATGTTGTATTTTTGTACTACAATTAGTAATCATGCAGTAGATTAGAGAAAAAAATATACCCGCAACATTGCATGTTAAGTTTGTTTTTAGAGTCTGTGACATCACACAAACTATGTGGCTTGCAGGTAGAGAATTGGTACTAGCATATGAAAGGTCCTGGGTTCGATTCCTGTATGATATGGTATAATTTATAAAATAATAATTTATAAATTATACATTATAATTAAAATAACATTTATAAATAATTATAATGTATAATTTATCAATTATTTTATAACGGGGTTCAACTGTATTTGTTTAATTGAACTTGCATGTTTATAATTCCGATCAATTAAGGATACTATTTGACACCCCGTATTGCAGTTTGGAATGGACTGTGTGGACACTCATCCGTAACCCAAAAGGGCAACCCTCAAAAGGACCAGCCTTGCATAATTTCACCGATCAGTGGATCAGTATATAACAGAAATAACAATATTAAAAATAAAATATTAAAGATACTAGAGATCCATAAAAATATATGAAGTGTGGCTTCAGTGTAGATGTGTAATTTATATCTGTGATTATACACACACACACACACAAACCTTGAACCCTAAATGAAGAGATAATTCAGAAGCATCATAAATTAAAATAACGAAAAAGATGATATTTGACCAGATTTCAAGGCTTCGCAAAAAACCTATGACGACCAAAAGTAAGATGATAGGATGAAATCTGAAAATATGTTGGAGCAACGTGGAGGAGAAGCCTACAACTGCAGTACCTGGAAGACCATTGGTGGGTCTTCATCCAGTACTGGATTGACCGAAGTTTGAGGATATTCAGTACACGGACGGCTAGACAGCCAATATTGAATACGTAATATTTATGATTGAAAGTAAAAACAGTGTTTAAGATACTATACCTTTAATGCTACATTTATGTGCTGGAAAGTAGAATTTGCTATGGTCAATGCTTCATCAATCCTTTCAGACAGGTTACACTACAGAAAGAAACACAAGTGCATTTTACTTCAGTTTAAAGAATAAAAATGTGCAGATATTCATATGACCAAACAAACAGCATATTTAAAAGGATAAATCGGAGCAAATGGTGGCGTAAAAAAAAAAATTAGACACATTTTAATTTAGAAAATTAGTTTATAGACATGGGAACCTGTTATTTCAGTGGGATTGTATTTCCTCTAGGCACAACGTCAGTGTACCTTACAAAGTACATCTCTAACTCCCCATATCGTTACTTGGCTGCCCAGTAATAGGATAAGCCAGTGAGAGAAAACACAGACCCTTCCCCATCCAGAGGTTGCGATGAAATTGCCCGGGTTCACCAAAAGTAAAGATCGTTGGAAAAAAAATAAAAAACAATTGCGATTTCGGCACTCGTTTTTACAATTACCTCAGTAATCACAAGATTAAATTCATAGTCGGCAATATTGATGCTCATGTGTATACCTGAAAATTGCATTAACTTAACGTTAAATTGACCATGAATAGCTGGCCACAGGAGCTTCTATGGCGCTCATATATGAATAAGTTTGACATTGAAATATACATGATATTAACATTTATGTTAGGTTGACTAACCTTATCTTGCTTCGGTCTCTAAACATGAAGAGTAAAGCAAAATATTGTTACTTTATTAAGCAATGGCTGCCAGTTTGGAATCCTGGGCACGTCTGCAAAAGGCATCCTGTCCACCGCCTCGTTCAATTTGCAGCACACCACGAAAGAATGCAGCTGGGATTATCCGGGATAATCAACCACTTCAGCGGTCCGGCACAGCACTTTATTTAATCATGCATCAGTGCTAGAAGTGTTGTTTTTTTTGCCCTTGGGGGGTGGGGGAGAAACCTCTATTTGTCAGCTTGAGGAAGGTGCCAAAAATTGGCGTATTGTTGGATAACCGGTAGTACAGTTTAATGAATAGCATGTTAATAAGTAATTAGCTATTAATTACTCATTACTCAAAAACCCACTAAAAACTTACATATAACAACGGTAAAAGCCCCTTATCCTTGCAATATGGCTTGGAACGGGCTACTGCAATAAAAATCGATAAATAAATAGAAAATAGGTCGATAAATAAGTTTGTCTTTCAATACCAATAACGCCAATTTTATTAAAATTCTTACACTTAGTGAATCAAAGCGAAAGTCCATTGGAATAACGTAGACAATTTCAGGACTGACATCTGATATTGGCAAATATCTCCTGTTCCAACACCTTAATTTGAAGTTTGCAAAGATTTTAATAATTAAAATGAACTTTCTTGTCATTTCTAACAAAATATAGAACCAACGGGGATCCGCATGAATCGGTTCTGTGCCTGTACCCCCTGTCTGGGAAAAGATAGCACTGTTCATGAATAATTCTAAAGAACTTTGCTTTACACGCAGCATTAAACTCTGCAGGTGCGACAGCAATTTATGCGGTAGTCATACAGTGTATCCCTTTTTCATACATTTAAAGCCCACTATGGGCGCAAGTTAGAAATTGTTTTGCATGCCACCGTGCTCCAAGAATGAAAATGACCTTCCTTTTTTAGAGCTGGTAGTTTGATTTGTAGCAGATATAAAATGTATCTGATTCTTGCACAGGCCCTAACTAGAAGAGAATCTACCAAATGTATTCAATAGGAAAATACGCAAGATTTTTTATTAATAAAAACACAAATAATCATAACTTTTTACTGTTCGTTTACCTTTAAATCAAGAGAGGCAAAATTGCCTGCGTCCACCTCAGGACATAAACTCGTATTTTCTAAATAAAAAAAATAAAAAGAACATACAAAAAACGTTAATTTGAAGACTCACAAGCACCCCACCACAACACAAAAACCCCACCATTTGGCTTTTGGGGGTTGGCAACTCAATTTTAAAAGATATAATCTATGGACCCGGTTACTCATTCAAGGCATTTATGGATATCGCACATTAGTATACAACCTAAGAATAGTAGCACAGGAGAGAACCTAATAGGTTTATGTCCACTGCTCCTGGTTTCAATGCTGTATTATAAGAAGAATACCTAAAATTCTGGAACAAAAAACATACCATTAGCAAGTTGAATGTTGGATTTGATACAGCCGTCCTGCGAAATGTCCATTTGTTCTCTGTACAGTAAAACAAAAAGTAGTTTATTTGTTGTTGTATTGTAAACATTTAGATGGACAGTTTTTATACTGGCAGCTTTTATACTGCCTGGAGCTAAAGGCAGAATAAACTTCTAACTATTTTCTTGAGCTTGCTGGATACCAGACGTTTAAGCAAATGTGATTTGTTGCAATAATAAAAATACACACACACACTTCTAGAAGTATTAGATTATTTGGACTAAAACAATCAGTTACATAGTAGATGAGGTTGAAAAAAGACATACAGTACGTCCATCAAGTTTAACCTATGCTAAATTTAGACAACATACTTTATTCTATCTCTATACTTCCTTATTGATCCAGAGGAAGGCAAACAAAAAACCCCAGTGACATATCATCCAATGATATCTCATAAGGGGAAAAATAAATTCTTCCCGATTCCAAGAATTAACAAATCGGATTATTCCCTGGATCAACATCCTTCCCATGTTTACTTATTTGGTATATCCCTGAATACATAGTTACATAGTAGATGAGGTTGAAAAAAGACGTACGTCCATCAAGTTCAACCTATTCTAAATTTAGACAACAGATACTTTATCCTATATCTATACTTGCTTATTGATCCAGAGGAAGGCAAACAAAAACCCCCATTAAAGGGGAAAAATTAATTCGTTCCTGACTCCAAGAATTGGCAATCGGATAAATCCCTGGATCAACATCCTTCCCATGTATACTTATTTGGTATATCCCTGTATACCTTTCCCATCTAAAAAGATGTCCAACTTTTTTTGAACAAATCTATTGTATCTGCCATCACAGTCTCCATGGGTAATGAATTCCACATTGTTACTGCCCTTACTGTAAAGAACCCTTTCCTTTGTTGCTGGTGAAATTTCCTTTCCTCCAACCTTAAGGGATGGCCCAGAGTACTTTGTACTGCCCGTGGGATGAATAGTTCTTTTGAAAGCTCCTTGTACTGTCCCCGAATATATTTGTATATAGTTATCATATCCCCTCTTAGACGCAGTCTTTTCTAATGTCAATAAATCTAATTTAGCTAGCCTCTCCTCATAAGTTAGATTGTCCATCCCCTTTATTAATTTAGTGTCTCTTCTCTGCACTCTCTCTAGTTCCAGAATGTCTTTTCTAAGGAGTGGTGCCCCAAATTGTACTCCATATTCAAGGTGTAGTCTTACTAATGCTTTGTAAAGGGGCATAATTCTGTTTACTTCCCTTCCATCCATTGCCCGTTTAATGCAAGATAAGATCTTGTTTGCCTTTGCAGCTACTGCATGACATTGGGCACTATTGCTAAGCCTGCCGTCTACAAGAACTCCTAAATTCTTCTCCATCAAGGATTCCTCCAATTTAGCCCCATTTAATTTGTAGGTCGCCTGTTTATTCTTGCTTCCCAAATGCATAACCTTACATTTATCTGTATGAAACCTCATCTGCCATTTAGCTGCCCACGTTTCCAGTCTCTCCAAGTCCTTCTGGAGAGAAATTACATCCTGCTCTGATTCTATTTCCTTACACAATTTCGTGTCATCAGCAAAGATGGAGACTTTGCTCTCAATGCCAACCTCAAGGTCATTAATAAACAAGTTAAAAAGCAGGGGTCCCAGTACCGATCCCTGAGGTACTCCACTCACAACCTTAGCCCAAACTGAAAAATTTCCATTTATGACAACTCTCTGTTGTCTGTCCTTCAACCAGTTTTCAATATATTTTTACCGAGTCCAATTT
The DNA here is from genome assembly GCF_040206685.1 of Ascaphus truei. Lineage (NCBI taxonomy): Eukaryota > Metazoa > Chordata > Amphibia > Anura > Ascaphidae > Ascaphus > Ascaphus truei. The sequence continues at coordinate 379,478,267 of NC_134485.1, forward strand.
GCTTTTTTTTGTAAACCAACCTCGTGGAACTGTATCAAAAGCTTTTGCAAATCTAAGTAGGCAACATCAACTGCATTACCCTGGTCTAAATTCCTACTTACCGCCTCAAAGAAACAAATTAAGTTAGTTTGGTATGACCTATCCTTCATAAATCCATGCCGACTATTACTAATCATTTTATTACCCAGTAGATATTCCTGAATATTATCCCGTACTAAACCTTCAAGTAGTTTCCCCACTATTGAAGTCAGGCTTACAGGTCTGTAATTCCCCAGTTGTGATCTAGCTCCCTTTTTAAATATAGGCACCACATATGCTTTATTCCTCAGGTTAAGCAGTAAAAACATAGGTAATCAAACTTGGTTTAAAGAAGTTTTTATTTAAAGATACATTTGAATTACCTGTTGTCTCCTTTACTATTTGCTTTGGCCATTGTTACCCGAGAGAATTGCTTGTGTGTAGGAATCAGAAACGGTCTTTTAAAGTTGATATCAATATTAGCTGCACCAGGAACACATTACATTTAGATGCAAGAAGTGAGGAAATGTTGACAAACAAAAGGTTTGTTTACTCCACACCCCGGTAATAAACATTCTTTTGTTTGTTCCGAAGAACTTCAAACACCATTTCTGTTCCTGAATTAACATTTAGACCCCAGGGGAAACCGATACACATTCACAGCAGATTAAACTCCAGGAACCTGTTGACCTGTCCAGCATTTATTACTATTATATAATGGATCGGGCATTACTAGGAATTCCCATCAACATCAAAGAAACACATACAATTTAGTTTGAGCAGATTTCCTCAACCAATCAGAATCCCCCTACATGTTGATCAATGTGATTAGAGACACAAAAACAGAGACAGGGTATCAGTTAGTTAGAAGAAAAGTCAGCAGGGAGAGCTCAGAAAGATCTGTTGGAAGTCCAACAGACATCATGTCAGGTAATTATGATCATATTTCTTGTGCACGTGTAAAATTGTATATATCTGTGTTTTATATCAATGTATTGTTAGATAGGATAAACTGTATTGTATTGTTTTGTTAGGCTTGTAAGAAGTACAAACTTTATAAGGAAGTATAATGAATATTACCGTGTAATTGTTAGATTGTGTTGCTGTTCTAATATATTTCTGTTAATTTGATTGAAGGCATCTCTATCGTGTCAATAACTCTCATAAACTAAGGTATACGTGTAAATGTGTATCCTATTGAAATACATATCTACACATCTTTTTCCTTAAGTAATAGTTTTGCCAGTATTTTTTTTATTAATTCTTATAAGCCAGAGATACTTCTATAGATGGATAACTTATAAATGCATTTATATTCTTATGCCTGGATAAGACTAAAAACATATTTGCTAGTTAATTTTTATAAGCTAGCAATACATTTATAGATGGATTACTAATACTGTACATGCATGTGTCTTTCTATTTCTGGATAAGGCTAGACATAGTTTTGCTAGTTAATTCTTATAAGCTAGAGATATTCATAGATGGCTACGTTATAAATACATCTACTGTATATTTCTATTTCTGGATAAAGCTAAACATTATCAGTAACACCATAGAACCATAAGCCTGCCAGATAAAAATTAATCCCAACAACTGGTATTTCTGTCGAAAAAGAAGAGTTCAAGATAGCTCTTCATGCGAATGACATACTATTGACGCTATCAAAACCTCTCACCTCACTCCCTAATCTTTTTCACACCCTATCGGAATTTAGTTCCCTCTCAAGATACAAAATTAATAATACCAAATCATTGACCCTTCATATAGATCTCCCTAAAGAAATGGTAAAATTACTTAATTTTGATTTTAAACTATATATTTAACTATATTGAATATCTAGACGTCCAAATAACCAAGGATTACTCCACATTATATACTACAAATTTCAAACCTTTCTTCAAACAGATAACAAAAGACCTGGCCACCTGGAACCCACATATAATCTTGTGGTTTGGGAAAATAGTAACTATTAAAATGGATGTTCTACCTAGATTTCTCTAAGTTTTTCAAATCCTCCCGGTCAAAATCTGCCAGAAAGACCTAGACTACGTGCAAGAGAAAATATTGAAATTTGTTTGGCAAAATAGACACCACATAGTCTGCAAAGGTATTCTCTACAAGCCAAAGTTAGGAGTCCTGGCTCTCCCGATTTACAAAAGCCTAACAGAGCGGCTCAATTAGGGCAACTGTTTAGTAGTCATGCAAATCCGTCTGGAAAGCAGTGGGTAGAGCTAGAAAATTTGATTTCCTCTCCAATTGGAATTAAGGATCTTCTTTTGCTTAACAAAAAATCTAGAGCAGCTGGGATCAATAAAAACCCAGCAATGTCCTTTGCTTTGTTATCTCTGGGACTCTCTTAAACCCAGGTTTCAGTTAACCAACTCTCATTCTCCCATGCAACCTCAGTTTATGGACCCCTTCCTTCCTTCCTTTAAACCTACCAACCCCTGGACTCCAAAACGACTAGGAGCTGGAGCACACACCGCGCTACACGACGTGTGCACGCGCGTTCGTCACCGACCCCTGTCGGCCAATGGTAGTGTTCATTGTTGAAACTACTATTGGCTGTGAAGCATGGAGTCTTCGCCGCTGCTGTAGCTGGAGTCTTTCAAAACTATGATTCCAGACTGCAGCAGCGTGATGTCAGTTTCAGCAGCCAATCAATGTCTAGACATTTTCATTGATTGGCTGCTGAAATTGGGACGGTGGACAGGACTACAGCAAATGATTAAAGCAATAACTGAAACACTAGAAAAATTACTGATTGCAATGTCTCCCAAAAAGGGTCAAAGTTTAACTTTCTAAGACTTTGTATGTTGAGTTTCTCACCGGTGTGAGCAAGGGCAACGATGAACTGATAACATGGAAATTAGATATGTACAGGAGGGAAGAGACAATGCTCCGAGCTGCAATAATACAATAAAGATCTCTAATAGAGGTGTCACTACTTGCTCACACCCCTGGTCCCTGCTGCGCACACCCCCGGGCTTCCTGCTCCCTCAGGGTAGGAGGCTGAGCGTGTCATGTGGGGGCGTGGTGTATCGGATCATTCCGTCTGCTGCGGATGATCACACATCGCCCAGCAGACGGAGACGCACGCACGCAGCTTCGCGAAGCCACAAGTGTGCTCCAGCCCTAAGAGTCAACGATATTCTTATCCATGGGAAGGTCCCTTTTTTTGCCTCATTACAATTTAGTCATGATATTCTTCCCCCCGGCCCCCCCTTTGAATTTTTTAAATTCCTCCATATCAGGCACTATATTAAAATTTACCTACAAACTATAAAAATTAATTTGGATTCCATGATCCTACTCCATTTGACAATTGGTGTTTACCCCAATCCCTCACAGAGGAGATTATCTTCATGTTATACTACAATCTGGCTCCCATCAAAATTAATGAAGCACCCAACAAATATATGATCTCCTGGGCGAAAGATCTGAATAGTAATTTAGACTTTGGTATATGAAAAGATATATGGGAGGCCGTCTCCAAAAACTCATGTATCGTGATCAAAGAGTAGAAGGGAGCCAAGCACACAAAATAGGAAAAATCACAGTATTGCAAAAAAGGTAATTTAATGATTAAAGAGTCAGAGTTGCATTTTTAGTCATTGAATTACTTTTTTTGCTACTGTATACTGCGAATTTTCCTATCGTTTGGTGTGCTTGGCTCCCTTCTACATATTGCTATTCTTTGACCAGGATTTTTTGCTTTAAGCCCTCAGTTTTGTGTTTAGGGGCATCCCAAGTTGCTTCACCTAATTCTCCCCTCTTTTTTCATGATCAAGGGGAACATTTAAAAGTTAATAAATATACAGGTGGTACAAGACTTCTACCAGGTTATATTCCTTTCCTAACAGGTGCCTACCCATTGTGTTGGCGTGACTGCGACGATATGTAAACGATACTGTACATATTCTGGTCATGCCCTAAAATTCAACCCCTATGGAAGGAAGGGCTTGCCTTAATATATATGATCTTGCAAGTCAAAATTCTCCATGATCCACTATACATACACATACATACATACACATTGTTAGGGAAACCCATGGACAACCAAAATAAAAATTAAATAATTTCACAAATTTTAAATCCCACTACTATACACTATTCCCAAGAATTGGAAACAACCTGCCTCTCCCTCTCTACATCAAATAAATAATACATTTTGGCATATACAGTAGTACACATGGAAAAACGTTATCTAAATGGTTTCAGTTTTCGGTGACTTTGGCCCCTCGGTTCTGACATGCTTGTATATCTCCGTATATAGATTAAAATACTCCGAACGTTGTGATGTATACCATGTTAAAACTAATGTATAATATTATTGTATATGTACAAATGCTGTACCCTGTCCTCCTCCACTAACTCCACCCCCCCGTTATTTCACTCAATTATATGTATAAATGTACCCCAATCTTTTCTTTTGTGCATCCAACCCCCCCAAAATACAAATTGAAGTAATACAGTACTGTACTTTTTTTTTTAAAGATACATTTGCGCTTAGTTATAATTAGTAAGCATACTTGTCAAATTAATGTAGCAGTTCATTACTGCATTCTGGCTGTGATGATGGTAGTAACAAATACAAAAGTTTAATAATAGATTTACAAGAAACTTTCCATATTTAAAGGTCTGAATTATTGTTTTTTGCAATACACTTCAAATTCAGTTTGGAAGGGCAAATTGAATGAATGGTCACTTTAAAGTTAAGAGAAAATAGGAGTTCAATGCCAAGAGGAATTTAAGGACAAGATTCACCACGCTTCAATGGCCTATTTAACATCAAGATACCAATTAATCATAACGCCGATTGCACAAACATGGAATCACTCCTGTAAAAAGCATAGCGTTATGGATAATGGTTGTTATTCTAAATGACATGCAAATGAGTTCATTATAGTCTAAAATATTTTTAGCCCACATTCACTAAGTGCTGTTAAGGTTAATGCTGGGAAATAGCACTATTTAGAGCAGGTGGGCACAAACTTTTCCCCCTACCCCTGCCGGATGTCCTCCTCTCCGCGCGCACCTCTCCCTCCTCACCTTGATCCCCGGTGTCATGACGTCACATGCCGCATTGCCATGGCGACGCGTCTCCAGCTGCCGGCTGAATCAAGGCAAGTATTGTTTACAGAGGCCCTGCAGCTTCCCCAACGCTTAATTTAAGTGCCTTCGGGAAGCGCGTAGGGCCTCTGTAAACCCCGCGCCCCCCGCCGGTAATTTCGCACCCCCCAGTTTGCGCATCGCTGATTTAGAGCATCAATCCGTGCTAATCACCATATTTTTTCCATTTTAGTTTTTTGCTTATTTAAAGAGATCTCTCCTTGCATTTTTGCAAACAGTTTTTATTTCTTTTTTAAATCCGATGCTTTGCTCAGTAGATATAAGCACTTGAAATATCAACTGTCCGGGAGGTAAAATTAAGCTCTCCACATTGGTCTTTTTTCCCTTTTTGGTTTAAAAGTCTGCTTTGATTCAAGGACTTGAATAGAGATTTAACAAGCATTGCCTTACATGCTTCATAGGAGATTGGGCAGATAACCTCTATAATTTCAATTTCACCCAGTATTAGAGAAAATTCATCCAAGCTTGTGCATAGGTAGTTTACCGTATCTTATGCCCAGGACATTGCATACTTACTTCTGTAAAACATCCTCATGTTGGCAGGTGGAGGCCAGTTGGAGTCTTTTTATCACATCTGGAGTGGATGACCTAATTTGAAGTAAATAATTATAGATCGTTGAAAGATGCAGCACAACCAAGATCACATGCTATTCCTTTACTCAATAAACAAGTCCCAGACACAAACACCGAAAAAAGCTCACCTCACATTTTTACAGCAACTAGATGCTTATACTGTACTTCGTACACCCTAGACAGGCCAATTACCCTGGGCAGCTCAATCAATTATCTTTAGAACACATCTTCCCTTTAAAATTACTTTCAGTGTAAATCCTTGGTGGTAAAGAACCTTTTGACACTCAAGATTTGTGTGAATGATACACGCTCGTGCCTCTATTCAATATGCTACTGTATGAAGACTTCACAGAGCTGGAGAAGAAGAGATAAGCTTCATATGAAAGAAAGGAACAATTTTTTTTTATCCAGCACAGGAAAAGCTTCACACCATACTGCACGAGGGCTTTGTTATTGTTATTTGTATTGCCACATTACCCTGACTATTTCCAACCTATTTTTCCTCTTTTTTTTTTACCTCTCATTTTAAAACATTTTTTTCTTCTTTAAATTAACAGTATTAAAAGAAAAAAAAAAGAGGCACACAAGGATAGCTTTTAAAGTTTTACACTCTTCTGCCCCTTCTTGCATCTCAGCCCTAATTTCTCGCTATACACCATCCCGACTCTTGCGTTCTGCTCAAGGATGTTTTCTCTCTACCCCTTTTGTGTCTAAAGCGCTCTCCCACACCTCTGGAATGCCCTTCCCCTCAATATCCATCTAGCACTCTCTCTATCCACCTTTAAGATGAAGTCAATGAAGCATGAGTAGCTTCGTGGCTCATAATTTACATCGTATAGACGCACTTACGAGAACAGTTTCCTACTGTCTCTGTGCGTTCTTCTTACTTACAAATTAGATTGTAAGCTCTTCGGGATAGGGACTCCTTTTCCTAAATGTCACTTATCTCTGAAGCACTTGTTCCCATTATGTGTTATTTGTATTATTTGTTCTTTATGATGGCCACGTGTATTACTGCTGTGATGAGCTATGTACATTTATGGCGCTATATAAATAAAGATATACATACATGGCAATAATAGCACCAGCTGATACCAGGTAATTAGGTAATAAATATATCTCTCATCATACTCCTCCACACAAGAGTTGAGGTTACAAACTAAAAATCAATTAAATTGAAAATGGGCAATCAAAATAAAATATCTGCAATATGCAGATTAGATTGTGAATTTTTAACATAACAATGAACATACATAACCATCTTCTCTACGGCAAACTCTTCATCCATCCAGTCTTCGGTATAGTCTGAGCTTTCCGTCTCTATAAATTCCTGTTCATAGAACATAAAATATTACAACCTTATTTTTTAAACTTGGAAACAACCAACATTTTCTAAAAAAAACAAAAAAAAAAAAACACACACACACCTTTAAATGCATGTTTTGCTCTTCTTTCCGAGAGATTTACCTCTCAATTGATCTTAGAATTCATACAAGCAGAAATAACAACAGACATATTTGAATTATTACTATGAAAGCTCCACAATGATTAATAAAAAGGATTTGATAAAGAAGGTGCCAACAAATGTTTGCTGGAGTGGAAGACACTAACTGGAGACCACAGGTCACCCTAAATAGTTATTTAGGCATCTTCACCGATTCCTGCACTAGCAGGCACATGGTCTTCCTACAGGTCCTCAAAAAAGCCGTATCCAGTACACACATCCTTCTCCTCCTTGATATCCTAAATGTTAAGCATTGCACACATGACCAGTCTGATTAAGCTTGTCAATTGTATCTCGTTTTAAGCCTTTCCCTTCCCTTCCACCCCCCCTCTGTTTTTTTACATATGATGGGAATCAGGAGTCTTCCGAAGCTGAATTGCACTATTTTCATCTCCTGGACCCACCCTCATCTCAGTACCCAAGATACTTACCTGGGGAAGTTACCGGTATTGTTACGTGGTTTTAAAACTGGAGTTAAACGGCCGTCAGTAAAGAAGCCACAACTGATGATGCTAAACACGAGTATGGAAAATTGCCGATTTAAAATGAGCCCGACATCTCTTGCACGTCACCTTATTGCGAGAAGAAAACAAATTCCTGCTCTTCCACAGGTGAAAAGACAAGGTCAGATCCAGATGGAGATAGACCCCAGCAATTATCTTTCGAAGTCTGAGATCTCGATCTTTAAGGCCTCATTCATGGTGCCAGAGGCAGGAGTTGGAGGGAGGGCGTTCGGGAGGGAGGGCAGCAGTCTGCTGGGCGATGTGTGTTTATCCTCCCAGCAGACTTTTTCAGGAGTTGAGGAGGGGGCGGGGCTACAGACGGCAGGTTAGGGATCCAAGTTGCAGTCTTGAAATCATTCTCAAGAATGATTTCATTGGCTGCCGAGGTCCCAGTGACGCTGCTGCAGCTTCAAAAAAAACGAATTTTTTGTTTATTGAAACTGAAGCCAGCGTCAACTCCCTACTTCGGAGACAGGGCAGCTGCTACCCTGACACCCACAGTTCACTTTAAATACATTGTATCCCACGGCCGCACGCACGTCAGCACGGCCTCCCTCCGAAGACTGCACCCTGATCGAGGCCTTATGCAACAATCTTCTCGTATCTTCTGCAAATCACAGTATCAAATTGTGTCATTCACATTTTTCATCCATTCTGCCATCTGAGAAGCCTAGCCTCAGGCAATTTCTACTCACAGTTTGCGCAGGACAAAAGCTTGGTCTTGGCAGTCAATTTCTTAGGTGTAGTTGCAGTGTCCAAAGAAGCGGTTTTCCCTTTAAAGTCAGTTGATGCAAAGACACCATGCAGCAGAAGTCTGAAGTGCATCACTACAGCACAGACACAGATCGAGTCCTGGTTTCTTAAGAGCCTTCTTAAAAAGCAGTTCAGCAAGTGACGCCCCCTTCCTGACAAATGAGGAACAATAGAGAGACTTTGCCGTCTAGCTAGTTTCTGCCTGCACTCGATCGTGTTGAAACGCCTCAAGTTGCGCAGTTATAGAGTCGTTGCTTTTCACCACCTCCTCCAGAGCGGCAATGGGGTCTAAGAATCTGTCGCGAAACATGGAAAAGGGAAAAGGGAGGGCAGAAAACATCCAGAGTGCTTCCGTTAGCTGGCTACAAGTTCCACAGAAGCCGAGGATTAGACCATCTAAATCCAAATAAGGAGGTACAGAAAAAGGACTCCCTTACAACTGAGCTAGGACAGAATAAGACAGCCTTGGCAGAGTGGATCTCAGACAAATGATTCAGTCCTAACTCCGTTTCCTGATCACGTATATATTGCCACAAGGACGCAAAAGAAATTTGTTTTAACCCAGAATTTATTTTATTCATCCCTTATGTCACAATTTATAGAGATGGGAAAACATAGCTCTTCCACTCTGATGTAGGGTAGTAATAGAAGATAACTCAAACAATATTGGGCAAGATAAACCAAGTAGCATGGTTGCTATGTAGCATGACCTACTGTACAATTAAAAATACTGGACAGAAAAAAAAATGGTAGCACAATTTACTGCACAGAGTTTCTAAATGAATTCAGTTTTGGAAGAGTGCAGTGTAGAAATTCAAAACAAACAAAAAAATGGTCATGCTGTATATATGTAGTAAAGGGTCTAAATTATAGTTTTCGATTGAAACATCTACAGTATTGCCATATTTTGCATTTCTGCCGATTCTCTGAAAAGACAAAGTCATGCTACAGGATTCTTCAAGGTAAGACGGGAGGGGCCTAGGCTGCTCATAGACTGGCATTGTGACGTGGGAGCAGCGTGGTACAGTAATTACCATCAATGGGCTCCAAAATAGCTGCCAGCCCTGTTATCTTCAGTTAAATATGGTGTATAGTAATTTAAGCACGTGATTAGTGCATTTCTATAAAAGATGTAGTATACAGCGAGTGAAGGACTATCCTGTGTGTGGGTCCAGGTGCAGGGTCAAGACAATGGTAAGGTGGGGATGGGTGTTTAGAGCTGCACGATGTCCGGCAGATTCACCCGCATCCGATTACAGTCGGCACCCACAGGTGGGAGGTTTGCTTGATACCACAGCGATGATGATTGATCCTCCCACTTGATTTTCACTGAAGATATTTTGCCTGGCCAGAATATTAATGTGAAAATTATCAGAGCCCCACACACCATCCCTTTGGCCCGCATGTTCCTCGATTGAGGAAGAAACCAAAGTAAGGCAGGGATTATGGTCCCTGCGCGGCCGTATGAGAACGAGCGCACCACCGCGCGCACACTCCTGTAGCCCAAGCAATTTGTGAACTTGGCTGCAGGAGATCGTAGACACGTTGCGGGTTGCGTGGCGAGGGCGTGGCAGACGAGTCACAAAGCTGGATCGCCCTCATTGGCTGAACCAGCTGACGTCACGCGGCAGCCGCTGAAAATACAAAATGTGTTGTATTTTCAAAACACTGCTGCGTCAACCCGCCTCTCCACCTGTAGCTGCGCAGGCACGGTAGTAGCTCCCATAAGAAAATACACGCAGCGACACCAGCACTATAATCCCAGCCTTACAAGGAGGTTAGAGTATTGACAAAGCTTGACAGCTGGAACCCACCCTGTTGGGACGTCCCGGAGGAGACCAGAGGTGTAAGCCGGGAGAGCTTGAAGTGACTGACATCGCTATACCAAACATGGAGCAAAGCCGCGCTTTCCGGGAGACCCAGTGGTCTGAGCTGGGCTTCTAGTAACCAAAGGCAGTATGCTGCCGTGCAGGTCTCAGAGCCCAGATGAGATCGGCTCCTATGGAAACGTAGGTTCCTGAACAGTGAACAAGATCATCATGGTCCAGATAAAACAATGGATAGTGTGGTGAGGGGGGACAGATCATAGTCCATGCAGCATACTGGGCACAGCTTCTGCACTTGGCCAACGAGATCCTGCTAGCTGGCAATTAGGGAGTTACTCACACAGATGCCCATCTGACTCAGAATATTTACTGTCCGGGAGTGGCACAGCCAGTGGCAACTTTTTGCCATTTGCCAGCAAGTAGGCGGGCACAGCAATCAGGTGAAGGCAACAGAGATTAAGGAACCCATCAAGTGGATGGCAGTGGATATAGTGGGGACACTGATGATCCCCAGCAGGTCCGGGAAGAGGTATATCTTCACCGTGGACGACTTTGCCACTAGATAACCCGAGCCAGTAGCACTATCCTCCCAATTAGCGGGGGCGCTGATGGACATCATTGCTAGGGTAGGTTTCCCTAGCCAGATCTTAACCAATCAAAGAGTGCAGTTCAATTCAGAACTGCTGCAGTATCTATGGGGTTAAGCAACTTTGCATTGCACCCCCATCCCCCCCTACTTCTGGCCCGTACACGGTTACTCAGAGGGCAAACAAATGTAATTATGTGGTAGGTCTGAAAGATCAGATAAGGCAGCAGAATTACCATATCAATATGCAAGGGCATATCACACAAGTGAGTCACAGTGATAGCTGTTTGTAGCCAACCACTGGGAGATCAGACGATCCTTGTGGAAGCCCACCAGGGAGGATCTGTGAATCAGGTGAGGATCAGGACCCCGCTCACTACATCCCAACAGGCGCTGGTTACATAGTTACATAGCTGATGTTGATCAAGTTCAACCTATACTAAATTTAGATGACAGATACCCATTGCCAGCAGTCCTGGTGCTCAAGAAGGATGGAACCTCCTGGTCCTGTGTGGACTACCAGCAGTTTAATGTCCAGATGCCTTTCCCATGCCCCGCATGGATGATGTCCTGGACAAGCTTGCAGCTACTAGGTATCTATCAACTATTTATCAGATATGGGGATATTGGCCAATGATGCCGACACCCGAGGCTAGGGAGAAGTCGGCATTCATCACTCCGAGCGGCTTATATGAATTTTCTGTAATGCCATTTGGGATGAAAAATGCTCCAGCTACCTTCCAACGCCTGATAAATAGGTTGTTGGAAGGGATGCAGGGATTTGATCAGGTCTATCTGGATGATCTGTCGGTCTTTAGTAGGACTTGGATCGATAGTAGGATTGGGACATTTAGCGACAGTTCTAGACCAGATCGCAGAACTGACCTTATCCTAGCAGCCCCAGACTACAGAAAGCGGTTCTTGGTACAGACAATTTGCCTCAACCTATGGCATCGGTGCAGTCCTCAGCCAGGTGAGGGAGGACGGGTTTGAACATCTTGTGGAGAGGTTTAGGACATTGGGTCAAATCTCCGCTATTCATTCCAGGGACCTTTAGTAACCGGCCGCGTCACCGCCACGGTAGCTCCCTAACCTTACCCTAAAAACCCCTAATCTTAACGCTACCCTAAAAAGCTTAACCCATTAGACTACTCCTCTAAAAACTTACCCCCTTACCCTAAAACCTCTATCCTTAACCATCCACCCTAACCGCTAAATTAACCGGCAAAATGGGCGGCTGCAGGTCCCTATGTGGCCAAACACCAGCAAACTTGGTTGCGGCGAGATGGCCGCAACCTGCTGTCTGATTCCGCCGTAGTGTTCCTAAGCCACAAGATCGGGAGGTTGCCTGTGCTACGATAGAAACGGTGTGCTTGGCGATTGTTTGGGCTCTATGAAAACTTCAGCAATGTGTTTATAGCTGAATGTTCACCGTGGTAACCGACCACAACCCCCTCAGCTAGCTAAACCGGGTGTCAGTAGAAAATTGAAAACGTTTGCCGTTGAGATTGTACCTTTGATTCCCCCATATAACATAAGGGTAGTCTGTCCGGTCAAGGATGGCAGGTCTATCATGACAGACATACCATAGAATGTTACGGTTAATAGCATCTACAGGAATGTCCTTGTCTACAGATACTGTACTGCAATATTGCTGACATGGCATGGGAGTTGCTTGCCATGTTAATTACAGTCCAAGCCATTTCGGGTTGATGTTCCTTTGTTGGTGTAGTGTTAAGGAAAATGTACTTTTTTTTTTTTTTTTTTAAATGTGTGGTCACACCTAGTGGTTTTTACCCCCTAGGTATGAAGCAGGAGGTACCCAGAACTGAACAGGTCCATGTCAATTTCAGCTTTGTGGACACCCTGCTTCCCAAGATACTGCACTCAGAAGGTGCTGGCGGTAGCATCACCAGCTGGTAAACGATATGGTGGTTTAAATCTCCAGCGGCAAGGCAGCCAATAGGAAGCCCCGACATGGAGTGGCTGTCTACCGGCATGTGCTCAGTTCAGCTCTGGAGACCTGACACACTTTGATAGCTATGTTAAAGGAGAATTCAGTTTGTTCAATGGTGCATAAACAGAGAGAGCAAAGGAGCACTGCTGGCAAGAAGATCCTATGGAAAAATCCTATAGGAAAAATGAAAGGCACAACTCCAGACTAAAAACTGAGGGTAATTTATTCCATAAGTTCACAGGGACAAAAACACAGCCCACACTGAACACTAAAGTAAAACAATTGTGCTGCTACTAGATTGTGGTCTGTAATGCTTGGATTTGATTTAAAGATATGTGGGAAGGATAATGATTAACATTTCTGATGGGCCACCTCCTCCTGTTGTCAAATTTCTAGATGTTAACATATCAGTAAATCTATGATTATTTCATACAAGTAGAAGGGATTTCTTACAAAACATGTTTTAACAATCTAAAAATATATCAAATAAATTACATGGGTGAATGTTTATTTTCATTTCAGATTTTTTTAAATATGTATGTGCACTCAAATCCACAAACAATTTTTATTTGCAATATAGAACGCAATCTGATGTTTTTAAGTTGTTCTGTAATGAGATTGTAAACTGTATTGCCACTTTATTTCTCATAATAAAAATAATGTTAAAAAATAGTATAAACAGTACACTGGCATTAAACTTACCACACAAGCAAGGCACAGTAATTTGGAGGCGTCCATATCAGCAGAGCACAACTCACATAAGACATGTCCACATCGTAGTAGTGTGTTCTCGGAGAAACCTTTTTAATCAACAGCAGAAGAGAATTCATGTTAAATGATTTATCAGCTAGTCATTAACGCTGTCACTGCCCGAATACAGTAAGCATGCTTCAATTTCACAATTTTAGAACAAGTGTTTCGGATTCATGGCTTGAAACCGGCACTAAAGCACTACTACCTTTTAATCCCCTGAAGCCATTTGTTTTTTTTTGTTTGTTTTTTTAAAGGGGGAAAAAATAAGCAAAATATCTAAGGAAGTATGTGTTAGATCTGAGAATAGAGCAGTTCAGCTCTAAACGAGCTTCTGATTAAAATAATGAAATACAGACTAAAGAATGGGTAGAGAAAATGCTGATTTACAACGTGGGTTCATCTTGTCTGAAGCAGGGAGGGAGGAGGGGGAACTCTGTCAAAGTTGAAAAAAAATGATAATTCCAACACTCAAGATTGTTATTGATCATTTTGTAAATGCAGACTCAAAATTACAAGCAACAACCATCTAACTTTTAGTCATCCCCAATACTGCATACTTTTGAATCCATTTTTAGTTGGTCGGCCCTCACAAACCAACTGAACCGATATTTAAGTAATAATCCCTGAAGAACAGGGCATTACTGGCCAATAATGCCCTGGCTGGAAGAGTTGAAGGCCCGAGGCGAAGCTGTGTGTACACACAAACTGCTGCTACACCACACAAAACACACCACCTCTACACACAGACACCACAGCAGCTCTACACACACACACACACACACACACACACACACACACAACACAGCAGCTCTACATGCACACACACAACACAGAAGCTCTACACGCACACACACACACACAAACACAGCAGCTCTACACGCACATACAGCAGCTCTACACGCACACACGCACACACACAGCAGCTCTACACGCACACACACACACATGCTACACCCATAAACACTGCTGCTGACACACACACAGACACTGGAGCTCTATACACACACAGAAGCTCTATATACACACACACACAACACAGCAGCTCTACACACACACATACAACACAACACACACTGCTGCTATACCCATAAACACTGCTACTCACACACACACAAAGAAAAATGCTGACACTTACTAAACTTTGCAGACTCGCTCTCCCCCCCCCTCCCCAATTCAACTGAATCTGCTCATAAAATCTCAGTCAGCTCGGGAGGGGGAGGAGTCAACCCGGGGCTGGTACTTCCTAACCAATCCCCTGTCCTGTCTCAGAGCTGTTACTTCATTCTAACCAATCCCCTGCCCTGTCTCAGCTGTTCTGAAAGCTGATTGGCTGGAAATAAACACATTGAAAACTGCACTTTGAAAGCTGCTAAAATGCCAGGCATTACCGATTGGATAATGCCCGGAATTTTAACCAATCAGAGAGCAGGGTTTTCAATAATGCCCGGAATTTTACTGCTTTAGCCTATAATAAAAATGAATGCCTGTAATGAACTATATGATCACTAGATGGCAGCAACTTTATTGTGCATATTATGAAAAAAAAATTCAATATACAAAGAGCTGAAAAATCATTTCCATAGAACTTGACAAAGTAAAATTAACCTATGTTGTACGTGTATAATGACAGCATGTCAAACACAGAGAGTACATTATTTTAAGGATTTAATTTTGGGAAATAGGTGCACGTTTTTTCATACTGGCAATGTGTTCTGCTGAAAGTAATTTTTCAACAACTATAACTTTGAAACGTAAAAGGTCATTGGGCTGTTTCAGCAATTTAAATGAAAATTCAATGTACTTGCAAATTGGAAAAGAGCGCGTTCGAATTCTCTCTTCTCTTCACTACAGAAAAACACAGAACCAACAATCATGTTTTTAATAATTTGCCATAATTCCCGTGGGTGCCACCGTTTGGCATTATCAGTACAGAATTGATACAAACTTACAGTTTAGCATCTCCCTCCTGTCCCCCATACCAATAAAGCAATTGGTTATTGAGCTTGCATAGGTGATCACTATGATAACAAATAGTCCTACTTTTCACAAGTGTTCTTGATCTTATATATCTGTACCATAAGATTTAGTGTACTATAGTTGCAGAAAGGAGACGTCACTGTGCATTTTGAAACTTGTTACATTTGAAAGCCAAAAACCATAATGCCCTTTTTAAGGCGATCTACATTCATTTCAGCTCCGCAGACTCCCTGCTTCCCGAGATAGTTACCCGGAAGGGAGTGTCGATAGCAGCCCAGAATGGGCTAGTCGGGGCTATCAATATCGTAGCTTTAAATGTCCCGCGATCCAAAAGGACAGCGGTGCAAACTGGGCGACACGAGACTGACTGCAGGGGGCGCAGGATTTACAGAGGCCCCGCACGCTTCCCGAAGGCACTTAAATTATGCCGGGGGAGCTGCAGGGCCTCTGTAAACCTGACTTACCTTGGCTCAGGCGGCTTCTTAGACGAGTCGCCATGGCAACGCGGCATCAAATGACGCAGCGAGGTCATGTGACGTCACGTTGCCACTAAGCCGCCGCTGGAGCCGAGGTAAGCGGGGCTGGGGGGTCACAGGGAAAAAAGTTTGGGCCCCGCTGCAATAGGAAGCCGTGACGTCATCCCTTCCTGCTTCCTTTTGGCCTACGTGACACGGGACATTTAAACTGAGCAGATACCTATGGAGCCAAGTATCTCTGGAAGCTGGGGGGTCCCTGGAGCAGAAATCAAAGGAGTTCAACTCCAGACCCCCTATTCCAAACCTATATAAAAGAAACATAAAAAAAGTGTCACCAGGAGTGCTCATTTAGGCATTTCTTTTTTTTGTATATACATTGAACAAAATTAAGTGCGGAGTGTGTTTGTAAACTCCAGAGCTCAAGATATTTTGGAGTACTTAACACTTTGTGTGCGTATGTATATTCTATTTATATATGACACGTGTGTTATGTATATTCCATTTATATATGACACGTGTGTTATAGATTTAATGTACAGTCAAGGTGGACTTGTGTGCATATTTAGGATTTTTCATGTGTGCCTAGGAGCGAGAGAGAGAGAATATTACTATTTATGTGCATAGATGTTAGAATATACAATGTGTATGTTTATGTATGTAAATGCATATATCTGTAGGTGTATTTAAAATGTGTGCACATGTGTTTATGTAGGCCTATGTATGTCATCTGTGTTTGTATATGTGCAATGTGTGTATGTACAGGTTTATTTGTATATGTGATAAACTGTACATAATACTGCGCTCCTCCCTATACAAGTTTGCTGCAGGTAAAAAGATAGGCCTTACATATAGAAAACCAAAAAGAACGATTCCTGCGCTCCTACCAATTAGGCCAAGATAAAATAATAATCTCATGAAAAAGGGTATTTTGTTAAACCTTTTGGCCAAAGCATTTGTAAGCCTGCATGCCACGTCAAGGCAACCCGTTAATGCAGGTACACACACACACACACACACACACACACACAGCTCAACCCCGTTATAGCGCGATACGCTATAACGAGGTTCCGCTTATAACGCTGTTTGAGCGTGAACCCCGAAATGTAAAAACAAATATGAGTGTTTATTTGCACACACAGCACACTCGACACAGCCCACCCCCATACGTCAGCTGCTGGGGCATCGTGGGGCTGCCTGCGGGAATCGGGGCTTGGGGGGGGAGGGGGGATTGGTGCAGGCCGGGGGGGGGGGGGGAAGAGGGAAATCGGTGCCGGGCTGGGGGTACGGGGCTGCTGGCGGGGGGTGAATTGGTGCCGGGCTGCTGGCGGGGATCTGGGGGGGGAAATCGGTGCTGGTAGAAGTGAGGCTGCTGGGGGAAGTGCAAGGGGAATGCTGGGGGAAGTACGGTGGCTGCCGGGATGTGTGTGGCTGCCGGCGCCTCACTCCACCTCTCCCCCCCCCCCCACCTCCTCCCTCTGCCGATCGGCAGCAATTTATTTTTAAATTAGCGCAACCCCGGTTATAGCGCGGTCGGATCGGGTGGCCCCGACGTGGCATGCAGGCTTACAAATGCTTTGGCCAAAGGGTTTAACAAAATACCCTTTTTCATGAGATTATTATTTTATTTTAGCCTAATTGGTAGGAGCGCAAAAATCGTTCTTTTTGTTTTTCTATATGTAAGGCCTATTTTTTTACCTGCAGCAAACTTCTATAGGAAGGAGCGCAGTATTATGTACAGTTTCTCACAAATATTAGGCAATCCTTTTCCTTGCTGCATACTGCCATAGGGCATTTTAAATATAGTATCTCTGAAACATCATAGGGGTAGCATCTGCTTTACATAGCAGTTACTGAGCCCCTACCAATTTTCCAATTAGTGCAGGTATAAGGCCTCGTTCAGGGTGCCAGAGGCAGGAGTTGGAGTGCGCGCGTTCGCGCGTCAGTCTGCTGGGCGATGTGTGTTCATCCTCCCCAGCAGACTTTTTCAGGAGTTGAGGAGGCGGGGAGGGGGCGGGACTACAGACCTGAGGTTAGGGATCGAAGCTGCTGTCTTGAAATCATTCTCAAGAATGATTTCATTGGCTGCCGAGGTCCCAGTGACGCTGCTGCAGCTTCAAAAAACGACTTGTGTTGTTTATTGAAACTGTAGCCAGCGTCAACTCCGTACTTCGGAGACAGGGCAGCTGCTACCCTGACAACCACAATTCAATTTGAATACATTGTGTCGGACGGCCGCACGCACGTCAGCACGCCCTCCCTCCGAAGCCTGCACCCTGAACGAGGCCTGAGGCCTCGTTCAGGGTGCAGGCTTCGGAGGGAGGGCATGCTGACGTGCGTGCGGCCGTGGGATACAATGTATTTAATGTGTGTGTGTGTGTGTGTGTGTGTGTGTGTGTGTGTGTGTGTGTGTGTGTGTGTGTGTGTCAAATGTCGGGATTATTTTTCACCTTTGGCCTTTCTCCCCGCAAATTTTTTCATTTAATTAACCCTTTGCGTGCCAGTCAGACCAGGACACCAAACTGCCACAGTCCCTCTGGCATATCGCTAATTGGAACGGCATGATCGCGACGTCATTGACAGACATAGAATCGCGACGTCATTGACAGACATAGAATAGAAGTCTACTCTTCCATTCCCAGCGCAGAGAGAAGAGCAGAACCCAATCTCCCCTAGAAAACTGGGGGGGAAAAAACCATGCCATAGATACTACATCATGGGGGTCCCCTGCAGTGCCAGATCTTGAAACGTGATAAATGTCATGGGTCACTAAGTTAGGCAAAGAGTTTACTTTTTTCAGGTGAAAGGATGTCCAATATTTTTTTTGCGCAGGTTGAACATTGAATAGAAATAACAGGGTATTCTGAATAGAGGCCATGGTATCTTAAAATGTATCTAAATCTGCATACAGAATAAACAATTACATAGATGTGCGAGGGAATATTGATGTGTAAAGCCTGGGTGCAGTTCTCCCTGACTGAAATGTCCATTCTACAATATTAGCATTGTTGAAATGGTCTTAATCTTGCTTTTTACCCCTTGAGAGCCAGAGGAACCAGTAACATAAACATTTTGGCACTTCGGAGGTTTCACGAGTTTGACACTCCTCAGAGAATAGTTACATCAGCCACTTTTACATACAACATCGAGGCAGTTTTTATTCACATTTCAATTACGCCCTTTAGTAAACACACACACACACACACAATAAACATCGGTTGTATTTCCTCATACAGTATGTAGCATAGCATACAGAATGTAGCATAGCATACAGAATGTAGCATAGTCCTTATTAATGAGTAAATGAATGAACGTTCTCACGGATGGCACCCACCCGAGCCCTCAGAAAAATCATTATACACGAGGAAACACATGTGGGGGTCTCCGTGCCTAATGGCGCCATTAACCTCCACTACCGGATAGGCGAATGATGCCTCCTCCCGTTATCATTATTGATTTAAAAAGACAAGTAAAAATGATTCGAGGCAGAACGTGTCACCGCGGAGTTCCGCGCCAGTATACTCATGGGACGTACCTGCGGAGAGTGTACAGCCCGCGCACACGCGCTCAGCATCCGCCATTTTGGGCCGCGCGGTTTTTCCCACCGTCTCTCCACCTCACAAAGTCCTCTGCTCTCTAGGCTGCCGACACGTGCAGTCTGTCTCCCCCTCCCCCTCAGCAGTCACGAGGCGCCTCACTCAGGGCTCAAGATGGAGCACGTGACCATCTGCAAATTGAGAACAGAAAGATAGTTCATGCAATGCTAATTGTTTTAGTTATGTGGACTCGTGCTATTTCTTGGAGCATATCATTGCTTCGCAGCCTCCTTGGCCACTGAAAGAGCCAAGGACAATTGCATGTTGCACCCAAAAAATATATGTTGGAATTGAGCAAGACACAACAGCCAGTGTTGAAAACCATACAAGTCTAGTATTTACTGTGCTTCACATACAGAAAAGTGCAAATCTTTTTTAACACCTACATTGCTAAAGGGCATGTGTTGCTGGTCCTTTCTGCACTGAGGGTGTTTAAAGATGGTGATAAGACAAGTTGGGACATGATTTGAAACAAATTTCCATCAGTTGCCTTAAGGGCAGGTCCATACTGCCGCAGAGCGCGATCACTTTGCCTAAAGGCATTGATTGCGCCCATAGACCGCGCAGGCGCAAGCGGATGGGCTGTGCATTGTGCAAGAAAATAGTTTAAACTGATTTCTTGGCGCGACAGGCAGGTCATGTGAGCGGTTTGCCCAATGAGGGCGAACCAGCTCTGACGCCACTAGGCAGGCCCCCCACCGCACGTCCAACATGGACACAAAACGCTCCCACTTCACGCGGGTGACGTCCGCGAAGGCGGTATGGCCTTAGCCTAAGGCCGAGTTCAGGGTGGCTGCTACGCAAAGTACGTGCGCACGTCCGTCGCAATTTTAGGTTGTTCGGTGGGAGTGTTCAAACTGCAAACTCCACCGGCGGCAAAGTGCAGCGTTGACGCTGCTACATTTTGCCGCTAGAACCAAAAATGATATTTGGCGCTGCAGTCGCGTCACGTGAGCTGGTTCAGCGAACCAGCTCTGTGACACGTTCTCCACACCCCCAAACGCTGCGACCCAATTCCTGCAGCCAAGTCACAGATCGCTGGGCTGCAAGAGCGTGCGGCGGAGGTGCACACGCGTGGCAGCCACCCTGAACTCGGCCATACATATACTTTACCAGATAGATTATGGTTTAATTGTTTGGGGACACATAAGCAAAATGTAAATAGGCACACATCTTTACAGCTAGATATACATTTTCTCGCAAATATAACTGCACAGATATGGACACGCACTTGTGTATAGACCCTAACGTACTCTGTCTCTCCTGTATGACTCTCTATGTACTGCATGCCCCAACTTGTCCCTCTTGTGTGCTCACCCTGTCTTCTGGTACCCGACTTCCATAGCCTTCTGTACCCCCTTTTTAAAAGCCCATACCCCTCCTCATTGATCACTCCCTACGTTATGCTTTCCTTTTGTTTGGTTATCTGCTTCATAGATGCAGGAGGAGATATTCCAGAGTCTTGTTAATAGCAACACTTTAACCACTGATATAATTCTGAAATTATTTAAAGACACACTGAAATACAGTAAACCAGGCCTGCACAACTCGTAAAGCGAGAAGGGCCGAAATGCTCCAAGGAAAAAAAATTTGGGCCGCACGGGTATAATCATCATCATCATCATCATCATCATCATCATCATCATCATCATCATCATCATCTTCATCATCTCTCCTCCAGCACCTCTCATCATCATCCTCATATCTCCCCCAGAATCCCTCACTATCAACCTTTGCGATACTCCCCATCTATCTCTCATACCCCCATCTCTCCCCCTCACCCACACACATAATACTCCCTCTCCACAAACACACAATACCCCCCTGCACACCACACACATCCCACCCCCCTGCACCTCACATCATTCTCCCCCCCTGCACCTCACATCATTCTTCCCCCCTGCACCTCACATCATTCTCCCCCCCTGCACCTCACATCATTCTCCCCCCTGCACCTCACATCACTCTCCCCCCTGCACCTCACATCACTCTCCCCCTGCACCTCACATCACTCTCCCCCCCTGCACCTCACATCACTCTCCCCCCCTGCACCTCGCACCACCTTCCCCCCTGCACCTCACATCACTCTCCCCCCCTGCACCTCACATCACTCTCCCCCCCCTGCACCTCACATCACTCTCCCCCCTGCACCTCACATCACTCTCCCCCCTTGCACCTCCAATCATCCCCCCTGCACCTCCAATCACCCCCCTACACCTCCAACCACCCTCCCCTGCACCTCCAACGACCCCCCCTGCACCTCCAATGACCCCCCCCTGCACCTCCAATGACCCCCCCTGCACCTCCAATGACCCCCCCTGCACCTCCAGTGACCCCCCGTACCTCCAATGACCTCCCCCACACCTCCAATGACCCCCCCGCACCTCCAATGACCCCCCCGCACCCCCAATGACCCCCCCTAAACCTCCAATCACCTCCAATCACCCCCCCTGCACCTCCAATCACCCCCCTGCAACTCCAATCTCCCCTCCCTGGAACTCCAATCTCCCCTCCCTGCAACTCCAATCTCCCCCCCCTGCAACTCCAATCACCCCCCCTGCACCTCCAATCACCCCCCCTGCACCTCCAATCACCCCCCCCCTGCACCTCCAATCACCCCCCCCCCCCTGCACCTCCAATCACCCCCCCCCCCCTGCACCTCCAATCACCCCCCCCCTGCACCTCCAATCACCCCCCCTGCACCTCCAATCACCCCCCCCTGCACCTCCAATCACCCCCCCCTGCACCTCCAATCACCCCCCCTGCACCTCCAATCACACCCCCCTGCACCTCCAATCACCCCTGTACCTCCCCTGCACCTCACCTCAATGCACCTCACATCACCCCACGGAACCGCGGGGAATCGCCGCCATGTTTTTTTTTTTTTAAATCTCATCGCGGGCCGCACAGAGAGTGCCGTATGTTGTGCAGGCCTGCAGTAAACAAACAAAATTACAGATGGAGATCACAAGGCAATTTACCCTTTGGGTGCCTTAAGACATACTGTAGATACTACGTCATGGGGTCTGGCACACACAGTGGCTGTCATGACCTTTTACGGCTTGTTTTCCAAGGGAAATCTGGTTGCGCAGAGCATGATCTGGTACGCAGGGAATAGTAAATTCAAGTAATTACTCTGAGGAGCGGTCACCTCATCACGATGTGCCGGAGGGGCAGCAGCACAGACTGGGTTAATAGAATCCTCGCTCTAAATAAAACGGTTTTGATCTCTGGTCAGCTCTACCAGTTTTTTCAGAGAAAACTATTAAAGCCGAAATCCTCCCCAATTTTTGTTTACCCTAATTATCTAAACTGGGGGTCATCAAAGCTTATCTGTGGTCCCCAGACCTCCCTACATTTGTATTTTTTTAAGCGCCTGTTTTGACACAAATAAACTACACAAATGGCTGCAGGGTCAATAAAAGAGGTGTGAGTAGAATGAGAAATAGCCGCACTCATATTTCAAAAGATCATTTATTGCCATTCATAGAGACAAAAAGTTGCACAACGTTTCGGGGGCCAGTGTTAACCCTTCAATCACCTGAGGAAGGGGTAACACCTGTCCCCAAAACCAGTGATTGGTTAAAATGCAGCCAAAAATAGAGGTGCCGTGGTTAATTACAGAAAGCCAAATAACAGGCAATCCAAGCCGTTTTTTTCTTCTTTTTTTTTTTTAATACAGGAATGAAGCAGGGGATCTCCGGAGCTGAACCCCATTAAGTTCAGGTCCAAGGACCCCCTGCTTCCGGAGGTACTTACCTCCGTAGTGGGTGCTGGTAGCCTTTCCATGGGTCACTATAAGGCTGTTTTTCAAAGCTCCCGGGCCCTGCGGGCCAATAAGAAGCCGTGACGTCACCAGTGCGGTTTCCTATTGGCCCATGTGACGAGGGAACTGAAACCTGCAGGAGATAACGGCACCCCCTTCAGAGGTAAGTATCTCCGGAAGTAGGGAGTCCCCTACATACGTAGGGAGCAATTTGTGAATAAGTATTATTATATACCTTTCAGTCCCAAGCTCAATGTATCTGTTTCCATCCATAGTGTACTGCACAGATTCCAGATTTGGTTTCAGGATAATTTTTGCCAGGTTATGATGTATTCTATTTAATGTAATTTATCTTTTTATGATTGTGTCTATTACTGAATGTTTTTCAATTTTTTGTCCATTTTAGGATATATGTGTATTTAACCATGTGTAGCGTTTTGTGTACTTGATACTACACATTAGTGATAAATCACTGCACATGTTCCCTGCATAATGGCCTTTCTTATAGTCAGTTAATCCTTATTGGGTAAATCAATTTTGCCCACTTAAAGTTATAAACATCTATTGGACACAATCACTGTCAAACTTATTATACTTTTATTTACTTTATTTGAAGAGTCAATTATCCTTGCTATTTCTACTGCAGGGAAGCTTTTCTCTTCTTTTCTTTTTCTTCTCTGTTCTTCTCCTTTTCTTCCTGCAAGACAAGATTAATTAATTATTTTGAACAGCTGTCTTGCATGACGGGGAGTGTGTTAAAGACCCAGGGCCTCCCCCATCTCGTCACTCCTTGAAAAAGCGCCATAGTAGGCGTGAAACGCGTGGGAGAGTAGTTTGTGCTGTTTGTTTTTTGTTTTTATGTAGTTTAATAAAGAAGCATTTTTAACCTCTTTGCTGGTGAGTTCTTACCTTTTTCCACGGAGCAGATGAACCACCGATCCTTGCCCTTTCTTGTTGTCACGTGAGAGGATCAGCGTTCACCACCGGATGCAGATGCAGAGGGAGACGCTTCAGAAGCAGTGTCAGGACTGTAGCTGGAAGGAGGGGGAGCAGAGCGGTGACTTATCGTGAGTAACTTGTACTCCACACCGGGCACAGAAGCTGGGGCTAGGGAGACTGAGTGAGTACATTTTGTCCCCAATGTGATAGCCCTCTTTTGCCTCACCCTTCACCTCGCTATTGGATTATACAGTCCTATAACCCATATGTTCCGGTGTCAACTCCACAAAGTATTGATTTTTGATTTTGCCCTCCCAGGCAATATTGACCTATACTCTTGGAGCTCATACACGGTTTGTCTCCAGTTACTTCTTATTTCACCTAGGAAAGTCTAGATTTGTAGCCCATACCCCCTGTAAGTGTGTTTTCTTCTGTAATCTGTAACCCATTGTGTGTACGTTTATTTCTATGGAATAAATGACAATTTGTTTTACGATCTTGTTTTGCTCAGTGAATGATCCAGGTAAAAACCTGGTCTACCATGCCACTGGGCCACACTGGTCACATTTTTTTCCTTGACATGTTTTCGTGCCCTTTCTAAGGCTGTTTTTGTTTTTTTAAATCTGATCCTTTGTTCAGAAGAATTAAGCGTTTGAGATATTAAAGCAGCAAAACCCCTTCCACAACATCATTTTTTTTTTTTTGGTTCTAAGATTGAAGCAGTGGGTCTCCGGAGCTGAACTGTATTAATTTAAACTCGGGGGACCCACTGATTCCTGAGATGCATACCTCTGTAGCGGGGCCGGTATTGCCGCAGCCAGGGAACTTGTGTGCCTAACGAAATGGTACGCAGGGGAAAAAAACACTAGGAGCACAGCAATGAAAAAACAAGAACTGGAGGCCAAAATGAAAAAATAACAAAAATTTAATGGGACATTAACTATTTAAAAGAGAAACCTCTAGCGCACCATGCGAGAAACGCGTTAGAGGTTTCTCTTTTAAATAGTTAATGTCCCATTAAATTTTTGTTATTTTTTCATTTTGGCCTCCAGTTCTCGTTTATTCTTTGCTGTGCTCCTAGTGTTTTTTCCCCTGCTTACCTGTTCCTGCTATTCCTGGATGCACGCAGCCTATACCGGAGACTTCAGATTTACCTGGATTCTGGATTGTGAGTACGCCGTCCAATGACTGTTTGCTGCTGATTTATTACTAAGGGTTACCTGGTATATGCGAGGGTCTGTCGGTTCCCTTAGGGGGACCAAGGGTCCGTCGCTTCCAGCTGGTTCCCGTTCAATGTGATCTAAAGATTTATTACAGCTACAGCGTTTTATTCTCATGGTTTGTCTCCGATGTGCTGGGGGTTAATACAGCCTGTGCGTGATACACGCTGTCTTCCAGGCTAGTAGCGTCGGGCTTGGAGGTTTCTTCCTCTGCTTTGCTGCCTAACGAAATGGCGACTTTTACGTTCTGTGGGCCAATAGAAAGCCGTTACGTCATCCCTTGTGGCTTCCTATTGGCCCATGTGAACTGGACATTTAAACTCCACAGAGATACTGGCACCCCTAAGAAAGGTAAATATCTCTGGAAGCAGGGAGCTGAAATTAAACACAGTTCAACTACGGAGACCCTCTGCTTCAATCCTGGAACTAAAAAAAAAAGAAAAAAGATGTAGTGTGTAGCAGGGTCCCCTCCTTACCTCCTATTAGGGGGACATTTTTCTTTGTTTACCTTTTTGCAGACACACCATCCATACAAAAGGCCCGCGGGTATCCCCGGCTGACCCTGCTGGTGTCCGGGGGTCCCCGCGGCCGTCCGCGGGCCTGCGGTACCAAATCTTGTGCCCCCAAAAAATAAACAATACTGTAAAAAAAAATACACCCCCCTCTACACATACACTACAGTAATGGGCAAAATTACTATTATCCACAAATGGATAATAATGCATTTGCCCATTAAAAATACATTAATCACAATAAATAAAATAAATACATTTTGCACTCACCCTTGTCCGGCACCCACGATGAAGGCCATCCTCATCTTCATCACCGTCCATGCCCTTGGGTGCTGAAAAACATACACAAGAATAAAAAGAGCCAATCTAATGTCCCCTAACCCCTTAATCATTAATTCATTAAGTCATTAACCGCTATAGTAATTAAGGGGTTAACCCACCCACACCCACCACTCACTCGGGAGTGAGCATATGGGCATGATGAAGCCACTGTACAAATGAATGGATGAAGGGTGGGTATCGGGGCAGGGTGGCTTAACCCCTTAATTACCTTTGTGGTTATTAACCGATAAGGTGATTAAGGGGTTAAGTGATATCAGAATGTATTTGCTATGTATTTTTTTGGCAACGGAGGACAGAGGGCCCTTGCTGACGGAGGGAATTCATATTGCTGAGGTTAGTAGAACTGTATTTATTTTATTATGCTATTTAATGTGTTTAATAATGGACAAATAATCTATTATCCATATCTCGATAATAGTTATTTTGACCATTACTGTACTGTATGTGTTGGGGGAGGGGGTATTGATTTATTTAAATGTAGGCCCTTGTTTTATTTTTTTGACATACATGGTTGGTTCCTTACGTCTGCGGGGACCTCTGGAGACCACCTGAGGACTCCCCGGACGCCCACGGGTACCAGGTTGCGGACCCACGGGGGACACCTGCGGGGAAGAACCGGGGGCCCCACAGCTGTGGGGACCCCACGGAGCTGTAGGGACCATCCGGGGACACCTAGACCCCCGTGGGAACCACCCGAGGACCCCCAGACACCCGCGGGCCCACCCATGGAGACCCCATTTGGGGCCTATGGTGACCCGCGGAGACCACCTGGAGGCCCACAGCGCCTGACAGGGACCACCCGTAGGCCTCCAGACAATGTGGGCACCCCCCTCTGGTGCACTGTTGGGCCTGCGGACACCTGCCAGGACCACCGGGGACTCCCGTGGGCCTGGGGTATTAACCCTGTATGTCAAAGAATTAATCATGTTGTATGGGGGGGGGGGCACAGGGGGTTGGTGGGTTATGTATTGTTTATTAAATACAGTAATGTTTGTTGTGGGGCTGTGTATTGTTTTGATTGTGGGTAGTGGGGGTGGGGAAGGGGTTATTGTCCCCGTGGCTGGGTAGGTCTCCCGGGTGGGTAGTGGGTGAGAGTTGTTAGGCCTCACGGGTGGGTATGGGGTGGGGGGGTATTTAGGCCTCCCGAGTGAGTGGTGGGTGAGAGTGGGTTAACCCCTTAATGACTATAGCGTTAATGAGCGCTAAGGTGATTAAGGGGTTAGGGGACATTAGATTGGCTCTTTTTATTCTTGTGTATGTTTTTCAGCACCCGAGGGCATGGACAGTGATGAAGATGAGGATGGCCTTCATCGTGGGTGCCGGACAAGGGTGAGTGCAAAATGTATTTATTTTATTTATTGTGATTAATGGGCAAATGCACTATTATCCATATGTGGATAATAGTAATTTTGCCCATAACTGTACTGTATGTGTGAGGGTGCGGGGGAGGAGGGGGTGTATTTATTTTAAAGTATTGATGTTTTTGTAAATTATTTTTGGGGGACAGAATTGGTACTGCAGACAAGCGGGGACCCCTGAGGGCCACCGCCACCCTATAGTATCATTCCTGTGCATCCCCCAAAAATAAAGATATTTCATGTATGTTGGGGGGGTGTAGGGGTTGTTGGGTGTGTTGTATATTGTATATGTTTATTGGGGGCAATTGTCCCGAATAAACATGCTATTGTGCCTTAACCCCTTCATTGCCTTAGCGGATAGCCGCTAAGGTAATGAAGCTGTTTAATGTATTTTTATTAATAGTGTGCGGGAGCAGGGGGTCTCCTGAGCTGAACCGCATTAATTTCTGGTTCAGGGACCCCCTGCTTCCCGAGTTACAGGCCCCGGTATGGGGCATCGGATGCCAGTGTC